>NC_088386.1:7322586-7623534 GCF_037993035.2 Macaca fascicularis | reverse complement strand
AAAATACAAAAAATTATCCGGGTGTGGTGGTGGGTGCTTGTAGTCCCAGCTACTTGGGAGGCTGAGGCAGGAGAATGGTGTGAACTCGGGAGGCAGAGCTTGCAGTGAGCCGAGATCGCACCACTGCACTCCAGCCTGGGCAACAGAGCAAGACTCCATCTCAAAAAATAAAAAACAAAAAAATCCTTTTGACTCCAGAGAAACTTAACTACTATTAATAATAGCCTATTATTGACCAGAAGCCTCAGTGATCACATAAACGGTTGATTAACACATATTTGTGTTATACATATTATTTGCTTTATTCTTACAGTAAAGTAGGTTACATTAAAGAAAATGGTACTAAGAAAATCAAAAGGAAGACAAAATGTATTTACTATTTATTAACTGGAAGTAGGGCATCATAAAGGTTCTCATCCTTATTGTTTTCATGCTGAGTAGGCTGAGAAGGAGGAGGGGGTAATTGGTCTTGATATGCAGGGGTGGGAGAAGTGGAAGAAAATCTGGGTATAAGTAGATCCATGCAGTTCTGACCTGTGTTGTTCAAGGGTGAACTGTACTCACAGTGGGGGTGGAAGGATCAACACAACTGAGGACATTAACAGCTAATGGCTGTACTGAATATGTACTATGGGCTAGAGATGGTTCTAATGATACTGCGTGTAGTAAATCATAATCCTGAAGACAACCCTAAGAAGCAGTGTCCCATTATTTCCCCCATTTTACAGATGAGGAAACTGAGGCACAGCTAAAAAAAAAATTCCAGGGACACAACTAGTGTTAGATTTGGGTTATATCTCCAGGCAAGCCCACCAGAGCCTGAGCCGTACTCTCTGTGTCTGGCGTTGAGGAAAAAAAAACAAACAACTGATAAGATGCCAGCTTGAGAACTGGCTTAGAGCTTCAAGCAGTCTGACTTTGTTCCTCTGGGAAACATTAAAAGGGGGATAAAGTGTCAGGAACTTCACTACAGCGATATCATATCCATGAGGAAATTGATCCTGTGCACACAGCATCAGTTACCAGCCCGAAGACACTGCACCAACTGCCCGGTTAACAGCAATAACGATAATCATACTAACATCCACCATTTATTGACTAATTCCTGTTACTGTCAATGTCTCCCCGTTGTTATAAATTAAGCCCAAGCTCCTTTGTGCGGTGCTCAAGGACCTTCATAACTCAAGATCTGCCTATTTCTTCAGACTCATGCCCCATACATCCGTCCTCACACTGTAAGCACCAGTGATATTGATGGGTTCATTGTTCCTCTGCACCCTTCAATTTCAGGGTTTCACTTACACTCTTCTCCCATCTTGAATGTCCTTCATGCTCTCTGCACCTACACAACTCTTTCAGCCTTGATTCAACTAGTCCCATATCCAGGAAGACTCGGTGCAGCACACGGAGGTGAAATACCACTCCTCTGGGTCTCTGTAGCAGGAAGGGCTTACATCTGTCTTCATATTCACTGACTATAATAACCACCTCCGTTTGTGTATCTAACATTCACCAAGTAGTGAAATCCCGAGGGCAAAATCTGTCATATTCACCTGTACCCTATTGTCCAGCACAGCACCTACACAGGCTGTGTCAAAAAGTGACAGCTGGAATTACATATCAGACCGTGGGTATGGCACCTTGAATCCAGTGCTAATCTCAGTATAACCTGTGAGTTTGAGATTGTCGAGCCGTATGTACTAGTTCATTCTCGAATTGCCATAAAGAAATATCTGAAACTGGGCAATGTATGAAGAAAAGAGGTTTGATTGGCTCGCAGTTCTGAGGGCTGTATAGGAAGAATGGCAGCATCTGCTTCCAGGGGGACCTAAGGGAGCTTTTACTCATGGAGGAAGGCAGAAGAGAGGCAGGAAGTTTACGTGGCAGGAACAGGACCAAGAGAACAAGGTGGGGGGCAGGGGGTGCCACACACTTTTAAACAACCCGATCTCATGAAAACTCTACTACGAGAACAGCACCATCCATTTGGATGGTGAGACCTCCATCCACCTGATCATTCATGAGACCTCCATCCGCCTGATCCAATCACTTCCCACAAAGCCCGCTTCCAGCATTGGAGATGACAGTTTGACATGAGATTAGGTGGGGACACAGATCCAAACCATATCACTGTATCAGGTCGTTTTTGCATTGCTGTAAAGGAATAACTGAGACTGGGTAATTTATAAGAAAAGAAGTTTAATTTTCTCACAGTTATGCAGCCTGTACAGGAAGCGTTAACAGCTTCTGCTTTGGGGAAGCCTCAGGAAGCTTCCAATCATGGTGGAAGGAAAAGCAGGAGCAGGCACTTCACGTGGCAAAAGCAGGGATAAGAGGGGCGGAAGGGCCACACATTTTTAAACAACCAGATCACAGGATAAGTCACTATCTCAGGGACAGCACCAAGAGGATGGTGCTAAACTGCTCGTGAGGGTTCACCCTTGTGACTCAGACTCTTCCTGCTAGGCTCTACCTCCAACACTGAGGACTACAATTCAACGTGGCATTTGGGCGAGGACAAATATCCAAAAACCTACTTTGCTTATGAAAAAATATGAGCTCAGAAAAATAAAGTAATGTATTTAAAATTGCATATAATAACTAGTAAGTATAATAAGAAAGTGTTCAATTCAGGATTCAAATCTAGCATTGTTCAGAGTCTGGAATTTTTTTTTCTAAGTCTGTATTCTGTATCACACTGTCTCCTTAAGAATAAAATAGGCCAGGCACAGTGGCTCACGCCTATAATCTCAGTACTTTGGGAGGCCGAGGTGGGTGTATCACGAGGTCAGGAGATTGAGACCATCCTGGTTAACACGGTGAAACCCCGACTCTACTAAAAATAGAAACAATTAGCTGGGCATGGTGGCAGGCACCTGTAGTCCCAGCTACTCGGGAAGCTGAAGTAGGAGAATGGTGTGAACCCAGGAGGCGGAGCTTGCAGTGAGCCAAGATCGCGCCCCTGCACTCCAGCCTGGGCAATAGAGCAAGACTCTGTCTCAAAAAAAAAAAAAAAAAAGAAAAAGAAAAAAAAAGGAATAAAACAACGTTGGCTGAGCACAGTGGCTCACAGTGGCTCATGCCTGTAATTCCAGAACTTTGGGAGGTCGAAGCAGGTGGATCACTTAAGGCCAGGAGTTTGAGACCAGCCTGGCCAACATAGCAAAGCTCCATCTCTACAAAAATACAAAAATTAGCCAGGCATGGTGGCACGTGCCTGTAATCTCAGCTACTGGGGAGGCTGAAGCGCTAGAATCATTTGAACCCAGGAGGTGGAGGTTGCACACCACTGTAATCCAGCCTGGGCAACAAAGTGAGACTCCGTCTCAGAAAGAAAGAAAAAAAAAAGAATTAGATAAAGTTGATGTTTGGGAAACTGAGCAGAAAAATCAACAATCAAGATTCCCAATTCTTGATTCATGATTCTTGAATCAATGCAGCTGAAAAAGAGAATAAAGGATCAGTTTCGGGAATATGTTAAACACTCACTTCTGATCACCCATGGTTTATCTAGAAAGCGGAAGGACCCATAGAACTTGGCCAACCCTTGATCACAACAGGTATTGAGGAGATACGGGAATGCTTGGAAGAGTCACAATAATCATGTTGCTCAGGAACATGAAAATAATTATAGGTGACTTTTTTTATCACTTATGTAAGACATACATGGCTTTAAGTGATTTACTATATAATATATTCCTTATAACAACATATGCCATCATCATATTTAGATGAAAAAGCTAAGATAAATTAAATAACTTGTGCAAATTTGTCTTCTATCCACTAAGTAGAAGATCTCAGACTCAAGCCCTGTCTGATTTCAGATCCCACACTCGTTAATACGAATCCTTCCTTGTCTGGCTACTGTTGACCTCTAATGAGGTGCTCACCTACATTAACCTAGAGGAACAAAACTGGAAAGGGGCAAAAGAGTCCTAGGCAAGAGTAGGGAAGGGATGGTGCAACCAGACGAGGCAGGCATATTTGAAGGTGGTTTAGGAATTTACATCACGAATCCCAAACATCCATGGAGGCCTCCGTTTAACACATGACTCGGCCCAGAGGTAGGCAGTAAAGAGCAAGTTCAGATAAGGCATTTTTCCCTGCTTATAAAAAACATCCGCAAGTTAAGTTGAAAAGTTATTTATTTGAGCTATTCACTCACTTCAGCCCTAATCAGCACATGCATCAGAATGTCTAGAGACTGTGCCAATACGCTCTTGACATTTGGACTAAGACAGAAACTGCAATTCAATGTTAACAACCTGGGGTACCCAAATGGCCATTCCACATTGATCACTTATTTCAGGCATTTCTCCAAATAGAAAAGGCTGATTTTATCAGACACTCACTCTTCTTAATGTGGATCAGTAGTTCTGTCTCGTACCAGCCGTAGCTTCCTGGCGCCTGACTTGCCTCTCTCACAGGCTGGTGGGGTTTCTGACAGCGTATCACTGACTGTCCACAACCAGCTTCAGAGACATTTGCCCACACATCTTCTAGGAACCACTGCAGATGTGGCTCTACGACCTCCCCGTAAACTGAACTCCTAAATGCTGAGGCTTCCAGATTCCCTCCACCATCCTCTAAGCCAGAATTAAATATTAAGAAAGTCAAATACATTGTATTTTTTAAAGCGACCTTTGCATTGTCCTTTGCAAATATTAAAAGCAATGCCACTGGCACAGGAACTAATCCAAGTCCCTGGGGCCACTTTTCAAAGAAAGAAAAGAGTAATAGTAAGTAAACCTCTCAATGAAATAAATGAAAAAACTACCAGCTAAAATTGCTGAATAATAAAATAAAGACATGTAAATCATCCTCAGGGGATAATTATCTCCTCGACCCTGGCTGATTTTGCAGATGAAAGGAACACAGCGTCAGAAGTTCAGTGACCAGGCTTTTCATCCCACTCTGCCCGTTCATTGGCTTTGTAGCCTCACTTCAGGCAAGTCACTCAATCTCTTTGGAGCTCAGTTTACGCTTCTGCTGTAGAGAAATGGTAACACCAACAGAAGTCACAGAGGCGGATCTGGAAGCAATGAGAAAGCTAACTATTTTCTGCCTTTCTCTCCACCCTCATCACATAAATTCAAATAAGCTGTGCTCCAGTTCCAATAAAGGAGTCTCCTCCTCCCGGGAAACTGGTTTCTCCATCTGCGCCTGTGAACCCACCTCCCATTCCTGTGCGGGCATCTGGCCTGAGCTTCGGTCTATATCCATGATGTGGGATTAAAAATATTGCCTGCCTCGCAGGGATGTGGGGAGGATAAATGAGCTGAATCAGGTGAAGCACTTAAGACAGTGGTTGGTACATGCAGAGTACACAATAAATGTTAGCTCTTCTTATGTGTGGCTGTTATTTATCCACGTAAAAAAAATTTTCAAGTGTCTTTCATCTGAAATACCTGAATATCTAAACATAGTTCAGTCATGCACTACATCACAACATTTCAGCGAACGGACCACATATACAACGATATTTCTACAAGATTATAACAGAGCTGAAAAATTCTTTCTGCCTAATGACATCCTGATGATCTTAACCCAGTGTAGGCCTAGGCTACTATGTGTGTGTTTGTATCTTAGTTTATAACAAGTGTGTTTTAAAAGCTAAAAAAAAATAACATTTAGTTAAAAATAGAAAAAAAGTCTTACAAAATAAGAATGTAAATAAGAATTCAATATTTTAATTCTTAAATAAAAATTCTTAAATCTTAATTCTTAATATTTAATTCTTAATATTTAATTCTTAAATAATAATTCTTTAATAAGAATTAAAATATTTTGTATAGTTGGGCGAGTGTGTGTTTTAAGCTCATTGTCATTACAAGACAGTCAAAAAGTGAAATAAAATTAAAAATTGTATAAACATGTTACAGTAAGCTACAGTTAATTTATGATTGAAGGATAATTTTTTAAAATAAGTGTAGTGTAGGCTAAGTGTACAGTGTTTATAAAGCCTACAGCAGTGTAGAGTGATGTCCTAGGCCTTCACATTCACTCTCCCATCACTCACTGAGTCACCCAGAGCAACTTCTAGTCCTACAAGCTCCATTCATGGTAAATGCCCAATACAAGCGTACCGTTTTTTATTTTATGCTCTATTGTTACTATACCTTTTCCATATTTAGCTATGTTAAAATACACAAATGCCATTGTGTTACAATTGCCTACAGTATTCAGCACAGCAACATGGTGTATAGGTTTGTAGCCTAGAAGCAATAAGCTGTACCATAAAGCCTAGGTCTGTAGTAGGCTATATTGTCTGGATGTGTGTAAGGACACACTGATGTTCAAACAATTACAAAATCACCTAATGACACACTTCTTAGAACAGATCTCAGTTGTTAAGTGAGGCATGACTGTATATTATATGTAACTTAACCACTATATATGTTATTAAAACAGAGTTAATAATAATAGATATACTCTATATAAATATATTTATATAGTATAAATATATATTTATATTACATATGAATCTATATTTATATATAGATTATATATTATATATAATTTAAGCATTATATATGTTATTAAAATATAGTTAATAATAATAGATGTACTATATAAATTATATTTATATAATATGTGTGTGTATACACATATAAATCTATATTAGATACAGATTATGTATGTATTTCTCTCCTAACCTCTTTTGACTTGTATCCTCCTCTAAATACTACATAATTTCTCAACTTTCCTATGCAACCAAACCTTTTGACCAAGTGATCAACATTTACAATCTTCATTTTTCTTTCATTTTTGAAGGAAAAAATAAAAGCATCCTAAACTCCATGTATGTATCATGCATATCCATCATCAACTCCATACCTCACCAACTTTCTGTTCTCTACATTATTTTGAGGTAAATTATTGACATATTATTTGTCCATAAATATCAGTAAGCATCATTGAGAGATTTTTTTCCCCTTTATTTTTTGAATTTCCACTCACTCTTGAACATGTAGACACATGTGTATTCTAGACGCCAAATAGATAAGAGTGCTGATAGTCTGGGCAATACCGAATGCCCTCCGTTAACACTCCATATTCTGCCTAATGTCCCCCATTTATGAAAATATTTTTTTGTTTTGTTTTGTTTTTGTTTTTGTTTTCAGATAAGCTTGCTAATGATTTCCCAATTGTCAAATCCAATGAGCATTTTTTAGTGCTATGTGGTATAGTGTCACATGTATGGCAAAGTACAGCACTTTCCTATAATTTTATTTTCTCCTCCCACCCCACCTTGAACACATGCAGAACCCATTACCATGAGTGGACTCTGATAGTTGATATAAATAAGAGAAGCTTTAGAAGTGACACACAATTCCCCTGGCCCAGCACTAGTTCCACTCCATTACTTTCCCATTCAAAACAGCATAGGAGCGTATCATGCTGACAACTTTGGTAGCTGGTAGTCGGGTTGCCGTTGTCCTTGTTTTTATTTGTTTTTTGAGTAGTTAATACATTTACATTGTACACAGTTAGAAATGTGTGTAATCATATATAGTTAAAGTTTCCTACATCTTGTCCCTTAGAAAACCAAGTCCCCTCCCTGGGACCAACCACTTTTCAGGTTGCTGTGTGTCCTTCAGAGCTGCTCTACACATATATAAGCATATAAAGACATCCTCCCTCCTTTTTAATACACACCTATTAGCATACAAATGCACTGTTCTGCACCTTGCTTTTCCACTTAGCAATAAATCTTACTGATCTCTTCAGATCAGTGCATAAAACACTTCATTCCTTTTGAAGATGCACAGTATTAAATTGTGTGGGTGTATCATAATTTCTTCAGCCAATCTTCCACTAATAGACATTTAGACTGTGACTAATCACTGCCATTAAAAACAATGTTGCAGTAAATAACTTTGCATACCTGACATTTTGCAAATGTTTGAATACATGTGTAAGAAATTTCTAGAAGTGTTATTGCTGAATCACAACATATGAAAACTTGTTATTTTTAGAGAGATAGTGCCAAATTATCCAACAGAGAATTTGCACCGATGTATGCTCCAATCAGTGAAAAGAGTGGCTTTTTCCTAATACATTCATGAAAATACTGTTTATTAATTTTTCTGACCTATTGAAGTCCAATGAATGAAAAACAATATCTTGAACTAATTATTTAGCATTATCTATCAGCCTGGCTTTATCTAGATTTTTAAAATTTTAACTTTTTTTGTTCCTTGTTGCCGTTTTTGTAGATAGTCTACATATTTTTGGTATCCATTATTTATACCTTAACTTAGTGCTTGTTTTAACATATTGTGGTAGTTTTGCTTTTGTTGTTATTTACTTTCCAGATAGTAGAATAAATGGATTTTCTGACTTTTATATTGACTTTAGTTTTACCCTATTCGGATCAGACAATATTATCGGCATTATTTCCATGTTTGAGAACATATTAATGCTTTCGTAGTGATTTTTTTTGAGAATGTTCAATGGGTCATCTGAAAAATGTTTAATCTCAGCTATTAGTCTACAGAGGGTAACTATATATCTATTACATCTCATTTTTAAACCATATTGCTTAAATCATTTGTATATGTTTTTTATTCATTTGATCTTTCATGAAATGAAAAAGGAGAACTGAAATCTACTATTATTTTGTTGCTGTGTATTTCTTCATATGCTGTTTTTCTTTCTTTATGCAAGTTATTATTGTAGGAATGAGGCCTATACAAAAGTGCAAGAAGTGGGGAAGTGAAGGTCTAGAAGTAGATTAGGGATTCGAGAAGGTGTCCTCACAAACCACTTGTGATAAAAAATGAATAAATAAATAAATATGTGGGTTTTGTCTCCAGTTCCTGGCATACAGCTCCTAAAGTCCTTAGAATCTGCAGAGTTCTGTGTCTTTGGTGTGCCAATAAGTTACCGGTGGCTGGAGCACCCTGGATAGACGCAGGATGGAGGCTGGGCACCAGCAAGCCCTAGGCATGGTTGGAATTATAACACTTTAAGCTCCACCTCCCAACCTCTGGGCAGAGGGAAGGGGGTGGAGGTTGAGTTAATGATTAGTGGCCAATGAACTGATCAAGGACGCCTATGAAATTAAACGTCCATTAAAGCCTGTAAAGGGGTTTGGAGAGCATCTGTGTCGGTGAGCGCATTGGGGTTCTGAGAGGTGGCAGATCCCAAAAAGCCATGGAGACTCTTTACCCCCTCGCCCATTCTTTTCCGAAAGCACTTCCTCCATTTGGATGTTCCCCAGCTATGTCCTTTGAAATAAACCAGTTACATTACGTAAAGTGCTTACCTGAGTTCTGAGAGCCATTCTGGCAAATTGTAGAAACTGAGGAGGGGTTTGTGGAAACCTCCCAATATATAGCTGGTCAGTCAGAAGTGCTAGTGACAACCTGAGGCTTGCGGCTGGCATCTGAAGCAGGGGCCATCTTACGGGACTGGGTCCTTAACCTGTGGGATCTGACACTGACTCCAAGTAGACACTGTCAGAATTGAGTTGAATTGTTCAACACCCATTGGGGCCTAGAGACTTGAAAATTGGTTGGTGTGAGGGAAAAAAACCCAGACATTTGGTATCAGAAGTCTTGTGAATAAAACAGTTCAGATCAGTGTGCCTGAAGCACCGGTGTGGTGGATAAGTGGGAGCTTTCAGGCATGTCTGAGACTCCAGCGCATCCAACCACCTAGCCAGGACTGTGAAACGAGAGCTCAGGGAGAAAAGGAGCTGGTGCTGTTGTGTAGCGATTACCTCTGTGGGTCTGAAACTAGCCTCTGATGATGGGCTTGGGACCACTGTGCTCTCAGGGCCAGCAGTGAGGAAGAAAAGCTGGACCTGGAATTGAGAACAATGAGGGCTATTGGAAACCACTGCATCTATCATTGTCCCAGATCATGAAGACCTTCCAGAGGCATCCAGACCACATTTTGAATCTTCTTCAAGTGACCTTTTTGTCTCCCAGAAGCATATAGGAAAGGGAAATCTGGAAAATGTATTTCCTAGCTTAACAAAGTTGACTCAGTACAACACAACTCACCTTTGCTCATTATGATATTCGAAACTTTCTGAATCACTTGTTTAAGAGATGTGTCTCCTACATACAGTATAGAGTTTAGATTTGCTTTTGTCTAATCTCAGAATTTTTTTTTTATTTTAATAGGTGAGTTCTGTTATATAGATTTGATTGTGTGGTAGAAAGGTATGCTTTTAGTTAATCAAATCTTTTGTGACAGTATTTCCTCTGCTGACTGTATCAAAATAATTCAAGTAGACTGTATATTCTTGGCTTTGTTCCAGTAATGTGTGTGAACCCAAAATATCTGAGACAGGTCTTTACCAATTTAGAAAGTTTATTTTGTCAAGGTTAAGGATGCACACGCGTGACACAGTCTCAGGAAGTCCTGACGACCCGTGCCCAAGGTGATTTGGGTACAGCTTGCTTTTATACATTTTAGGAATACATGAGATATCAATCAATATATGTAAGATGTGCATTGGTTCTGTCTGGTAGCTGGGACAACTCATAGTGGTTGGAGACTTCCGGGTCATAGGTAGATAAGAGACAAAAGTTGCATTATTTTGAGTCCTTGATCAACCTTTCACTGAATACACAATTTAGTTGAGCTCAGTGAATCTGCATTTTTATATAAACCGTAGGGCAGAAGAAACAGTCAGACATGCATTTGTCTCAGGTGAACAGAGCGACGACTTTCTGTCCTGCACCTGTGAAGATAAGCTGTTGGTTTACATTGCCAGGGTGAAACTGCACAAAACTATTTTGGGGTAAAAATCTTGAGGCCCACAAGGAATTTCAACCTGAGAGCTCTAACTTCATATAATATCCTTAATCCTCTCTCTCTTTAAACATTATCTGTTGACTTCTGGTTATAAGCAATGATTAAATTAATAGCTTTCCTCTCACTTGCACCTGTCACCTGATCTTATTTTATTACCTTCTCTTTCTCAGTGTTTACCTTTGTAATATTAAATAGGCTTACCCTTCTACTACTTCAAATGTTAGTGCTTAGGGATCATCATTAGAAGATTAAGCAGCCCAGAAGACACTTCCTCCCACTTCTCACCCCTTTGCCCTCTCAGCCCTTTTCTCTGTCTTGTTAGTATTTGTAACAGAGTTTGCATGTATGATACTGTTGCTCCTGTGCTCGGTGCCATGTCTCAGAAAAGGAAGGTAAAATGCCTACATTCCTCTCTCATGTGCACATTAGAAGTACATGGGAAGTTGTTAATATGTTCAAAGTTAATGATTTCCAAATTTAGTCACTTATATAGTATTATTTTCTAATATTAATTTGCCACACAGCATGATAATTTCAATGACCCACCAGTTTGTAGAAACCCTTCACTGGAGAGCCACTTGTCCAGTACAGAGTTAACAGTAACTTTCTTAGTATATTTAAGAAACCAGAAAGTGATCAATTATTTTTTAATCCAAGTTGAGTTTATAAGGCTCAGGTGTGCTCCTTGCAGGGGATATTCTTAGGCTGGCGTTGATGCCCCTATCCTCATGATATTCCCACAATTCTAATAAACCAGCTTATTACTGAGACACGATCACATTGAAACCATAATATAAGAACTTTCCAGAGATAAATTAAGTAGTAGCATACATCTGGGGAGCAAGCAAAGGGATCCCAAAAAGCACAGAGATCTGAGGTCATCAATCATGGGCAGCTTACTGAGCCAGCAGCCAGTGCAGTCACACAGGCCCCTTGCTCCAAAGCGTTCCTGCTTGAAAATCCTTGAAATAATTAATTTTGTATTTAAATATGTGCTTTTTAACTGATGTCCCAGGGGAAAAAGGGGCACACACTGAGGCCTCAAACCCTTGCCTCACGGGTAGATTTTAGGCTGCCAACTTCTCCACCTCTGGATGCCCCAAACCCCATTCAGCCCCCACCTCACACAGTGAAAACTGCCATCCTGTACTCGAGGCAGAAGCCCAGGCGCACACACAGGTAGAGTTGGGGATGGTTACACATCCCCATGGCATCTTGGTGTGGGGCATGACAGAGCTGTCCCTTCCCAGGCTGGAAATTCCAGGACACATGATGCAGGTCAGTCGGTAGTGGCAAGCCTCTTGCCCACGCTTGGTTCAGATAACAGGCATATCCTGGTACAAAGGTAGTGGTCCTTCAGGGATTACCCATCCTTCTTGGATTGGGAAGCTGGCACCTGGAAATCACAGACCGATTTCCCTGCCTGGGGACAGGGCATCTGTCAGGTAGCTGACAGGAGGGATAAACGGACAGCTGGTGAGCCACAGGTGTGGCTGGCTACATCGTAAGGTCTGGCCCCCAGTCACCTTGGTAGCCCCTTGCCTGATAGGGTATGATGTTAAATAGTAGGTAAATAACGCCATGACAAGTCAACAGAGATACCAGGAAGAGAGAAAAAAATGTGCATATGGAATTGAGCATTTTTAATGGCACTTTATTCTGGTTTTTGAACAAAGGATCCACATTTTACGTTGAGCTCCTCAAATAATGTAGTTAGTCCTAGAAGTAATTTAAGTGCAAGACAATCTTACCAATGGTTCTAGCTATTAGGGCATAACTTCACAAAATTATAACAAGTGCTCAAAAGTACTATTGTAAGCTATTCTGAGCAGGCCAAACATGTGTTCAGTTCAGTCCTACTTAGGGATTAAGGGTGTATCAAACAACTTTTTTTGGTGTTTACTCGCTTCAGGAGGTCCACTCATTTGCAGATTTACAGAAGACTTCTCCAGGTTGTGATTCTTTTGCCATGAGCTCAGTGGAAGCCTCTGTAAATCTCAGTGTGGCATCTTTCCTTTAAATCATCTGATTATATGTATGGACTGCTCCTTTTATACTGAGCACCGGGATTCGGATTTGTGAATGGGGAAGTATATACAAAGAGAAGCAAAACACTGACTGGAGATTCCATATTCAAGTCTATTTGGACTCATATAATCGATGAATTCACATGGATATATTTGGACTGTTTGGTCCTGGAAGGGAGGGAAGTTACAACAATTAAAAGAAAAAAAAAAAAAGTCGGTCTTTCAAGAGCTTAGAATGAAACTGGCAGCAAAACACATATTCCTATTAAAAAGAAATAAACAATCAAAGTTAATAATAATAATTATTATGGCTGTCAGATGAACAGTGTCTTCAAAGAGTCATAGGAAAGAGAAGACTGTTTATTGCCTATTTACCATAGCTGAGGCAGTGTGCTAGCATTTTATATATGTGGTTTCTTCCTCTACTTCTCCTGAGAGAGGGCTATTGGTATCCTCATTTTATAGACAATGAAACTGAGGCTCAAATAGCTTAGGTCATTTCCTAGGGCCACACAATCTCTTGTCATTTAAAGGCAGGTCTATGCGACCCCAAAGTATTCTACTGTAAGGTGTACCTTCCAAGGATAACTGTCTCATCTCTATTTATTCAGTACATTTGCCATTCAAAGGACTTTCACATCTATTACCTCATTTGATCTTCACAAAGGCCCTTGATAGAAAGCTCACCACCAGAACGGGGAGCTGAGGACACAGAGCAGGTGAAGAGCCCAAGTTCATTATCGATTCACAAGTGAGGCTCCTCTGATCTCCCGTGATCTCTACTTGTCTGGTAAATGAATGGACTGAAAAATGACTGCATAATCAAAGTGCGATTTGTCCAGGGTGGTATTGTATGAATAATTTATGTAGCATAAATACTGCTGGATGGAGCACTTAACTAAACCCTTGATCAGATGCCTGTTATTATCTGGCTGGCAGACAATCAAAAAATGAAATGAAATTTGGGCAAATTCCATACTCACTTGGGAAAGGCCACAGAGAGCAAAGGAAGAACACAAAAAGAGAGGAGGAACTCTTGAGAGTTTAGAGTGCATTTGGATTCCCAAGACTGCTGGAAGTCCATGATGAAAACATGCTAAGGTGTAGCTGTATATCTTGGGGAGAAATTACATGAAGCCACCGTGATTGCAGTTAAACTGGAGGCTCCTTTCTGGCTATGATATGGTGGGTGGCTTGTTTAATACATTTTCAACTTGGCATGCCTGATTCTGACATTGTTAATGATCTTAATATCACTTGTACACTGATGCATATGAGCCTGTATCAGTGTGAATTTGAAAATTCATGGAATATAAAATTATTGATCTTTCCTCAAAACCCAAATCACCGTACCATCACGATAGGCTTCATCAGTGATGTCAATAACTAAAAACAGCTCTCATGAAGAAGCCACAGTATAACTGAAACAAAACCAGAAGGGTGGTCACAAAAGGGAATACCAAACTTTCAAAACTCAAAGGCCCAAGGCAGATGATTTATTGGGAGTTGGCATGAAAATTTCTATGACATCCCCTTGTCTTCTTTCCAGCCCTTCTTCACATTAATCATACAGTGGATCTTTATTCCAAGTAATATTTTTTATTCCTGTCCTTACAATTTCTCCAAACCCAAAGCTTTGTCACTACACTGTATCTATTCAGGTTTTTTTTTTTTTTTTAAGAAATCAATTCATAATTCAGCATGCACACTGCTATGGTATCGGTCCAGTCCTTCTCACTTCTGTCCTGGAAGACATATCTGATGGGCAAGAACGCTGAATGACTTCTCCCTAGCTAGCCACAGGAGTATCCCATCTATACGAGTTTGCTGGAATCCCGTGCTGCTCAGAATATAATACTGGAGTTTCGTGTGTTCTCCCAAGCAAACTTGAACCTCCTTGAAGGCAAACATAAAGATTTCTGCTCCATTCAGGCTTGTACAGAAATCTTGCGGGCTTTTTAAGTATTCATAGGGATTACCTTCCTGACTATTAATTTTAGCTTGTCCTTCCTTGGTATCATTTTATTTAGTTTCCAAAGACATCGATTTCCCACTTTTGCTGGGAATACTTCCCTCAGGCTCCCCCTGAGTTAACTATTTGGACAAGAATGTCTAGAACTCTGTCTCAGACCTAAGATATAGCTCTAGCTCTGATTGGAAACATCATATTTTTATCTAAGAGGTGTTCTGACCTCCTGCCTTGCTTGAAAAGTCCATGCTTACTAAGCCAACTTGTCACACTCCTCTCAGAGAGGATGGCTGTTAGTTGCTGTTCTTCTGTTTCTCTTAGAGAGGATGGCTGTTAGTTGCTGTGCTTCTGTTTCTCTTATAGGCGTCTCACATAGACAGACTTCCTTGTATGTATCAACTGAGCTCTTATATTGAGTTTAGTGTTTTACTTTTTAATCGTGATGAAATTTTGTGCTCCTAAAGATAAACTCATGAAACAAAAATGTTTAGCATGATGATTTGTTCAAAGTTATTGCTTATGTAGGCACCGATCATGTTGAGAATGAAAACATCACAAGCATTCAGAAGTCCCTATTATCACTTCCCTCCTCCCCAAAAAACCCCATTTGTACTTCTTGTTTTTCTTTATAGTATTTATTACCTCTGCAACAAACATCCCTAAACACTCCATATTTTTCAATTCTATAAACAGAATGTATCATTTTGTGTTTCATTTCTTTTGTACAATATTACGTTCCCTTAAGGTTTTTTCAAGTGGTTGTTTGTAGCAATACAGATAGTTCATTATTTTCATTAGTAATCAGGAAAACCCACACTAAACCAAAATAAGATTTCATACATAATAGAAAGAATACCTAAGGTTAAAAAGAAATGTAAAATGGACTATTTCAAGAGTTAGCAGAGAGCTGGTACACTTCTTGGGAATGTAAGTATATCCAGATAACTTGGAGAACAATTTGCTATAATCTACTAAAATTTAAATGTGTACACCCATATCCCGTGGCTCAGCAATTCCACTTCTACATATGTATCCCTCTGAATCACATGCACATCGTCCTAACAGTGTGGTTCACGGTAGCTAGAAGCTGGAAACACTCCAAATGAATGTCAGAAGTAAAAGGATCAATTATTTCATAATCATACAATTAATTCTGATGTTGGATAATTATTTTAAAGTTTTTTGTACACTTTTCTTTGTACGTGTTATGTCTTGCTCAAAAAAAAGGTTAAAAAATTCTTTATTTACAAATTTAAATAGAAGTACTGAATACCTCCATGCTGGGAAAATGAAGTACTAGGTCTGTTCAAGTCTTTTGGCCACTTTCTTCTATTTGAATATCTATATTGTATATATCTATTCAACTGATACATATATATATAAAAAAATATTATTTGTAGTAATTTTTTAATATCTTGGGTTGGAGCCCTAGTTCCGTCTTGTGTTATAAATATGTCATCTCATCTGACTGTGTATTTGTTCGTTCTCTTAATTAAATGAAAAGAGAAGTTCTTAATTTTACTAATCTAATTGAGCAATGTTTTTTTCCTTATAGCCTCTTGCATCTTGTTTTAAAAATTTATAATATATTCTATTATTTAGAAGCCTTATTGTTTTACCTTTCACATCCGTGTCTATAATCCTTTGAAATTTATTTTTGTGGATTATGTGGAGTAAGGTCACACTTTATTTTTTCGAACTGTCCACATCATTGGAAAGATCAATTTTTTCACTGCTCTACAGCATCACCTTTGCTATAAATCAAGTGTCTCTCTATATATATGTGTGTGTGTGTGTATATATATATATATGCCTATTACTAAGTTTCCAATTCTATCCCACTGATCTATTTGCCTAACCTTGTGCCAATACTGCATGTCCTAATTACTGTAATTATAATGATTAGTGGTAGATACAATGGAAAAAAGTCCCTCACCTTATTCAAGAGCATAATTAGCTATACTTCTTCTTTTTAATTTTTTATACAACTCTTAGAATAAGCTTGTCAGGCTTCCCAACAAAATGTATTGCAATTATCAGTTGGCATTGCATGGAATCAGTAGATTAGGATTAGTTCAGGAATATCTCACATTGTTACAACATTAAGTCATGAATCAATGAAACTGGTCCATCCTCTCTTCATTTATTTAGGTCTTGTATATTTCACTCAATGATGTTTTAAACTTTTCTAAATATAAGACTGTGCTTCTCTAGTTATATTTATTCTTAGCTATTAATATTTTTATGATACGTTATAAATTGTATCTTATTTAAGAACAGGATCTTCTAATTGTTTATTACTGGTATATAGAAGTAAATTTATTTTAGTAAATTGACCTTGGTTCATCAGCCTTGCTAACCTCATGAATCCTAATAATTTATTTATGAATTTTATCACATTTTTTGTGTATATAATCAAACCATCCATGATTAATGATATTTATATATTTTCCTGTCTGGTCCTAATATTTAAATCATTATCTTGCCTTACTGCATTGAAAAGGACCTTCAGTAAAATGCTCAGTAGAAGTAAGAATTATAGACAAGCTTCTTCATTCATAATCTTAGTATAAAATATTTCAAAATTTCATCAATAAATATGATATCTGAGTGAATATATTTGTAGATACTTTACTAACTTAATTTCCTTTAATATATGCAATATACCAAACATCTGGAGATATATATATATATATATATTACATGTGCATATATTTATAATATTTAAGGTGGATATTTTCAAATGCTTTTTCTGCATCTAAGATTTTATTTTTGACATAAACATAATGAATTACACTGATTAATATTTAAATTTTAAACCTCACATTTTAAAAATAAATCCAAATTAGTTACTGTATTTAGCTCTATATAGCTAGAGATCCAAATATCTGTAGATACTATGAGATTATGATAATAGCATATTATTATGATTAGCATATTTTTATGTCATGATATATAAAATCAAGGATTCTACATATCTTTTTTACATATTACTAGAATCATTTGACTATTACATATATATTTTTAAACATGACACATATATAGATATGTGCAAAAATCATAGACGTACAATTTAAAGAATCATCATAAAATGGACACCCTTTCATAACTAAGTTGGCCAACATTTTGCTACAGATTTTATTAGATCATAGCAATCTCATAAACCATGGACACTTTAAGAGTTTTGAAAAAATTTTTGTTAATCACCAGGTTTAGGAATTTCGGACTGAAACCCAGCGTATTGGAAATAAATATTTGGGGCAGAAAGATTATTGACATTCTAACCAAGTAAGGGCTAGGCAGGCCCTCAGTTTTTGGAAAAAAATGAAAAGAGTAATACATTTTGAAAACAAAATAGAGTGGGTTGCTGGCAGAGCTACAGACAAAGGCCTTAAGGTAGGAAAAGATCAAAGATTCTGAAGTCAGACAGACCTGGGTGTAACATGATGAAACTAGTATTTTTTTTTTTTTTGACACGAGGTCTTACTCTGTCTCCCAGGTTGACACGAGGTGGTACGATCAAGGCTTGCTTCAGCCTTGATGCCTCAGCCTCCTGAGTAGCTGGGACCACAGGCAGGTGCCACCATGCCTGGCTAATTGTGTGTGTGTGTGTGTGTGTGTGTGTGTGTGTGTGTGTGTGTGTGTGTGGAGAGATGAGGTTTCACATTTGTGCAGGCTCGTCTCAAACTTCTGGGCTCAAGCGATTTTTCTGCCTCAGCCTCTCAAAGTGCTGGGATTACAGGCATCAGCCACCATGCTCATTTTAAGAGTCTTGAGACCAAACTGTGCTGGCTGGTAAAGCACAATGCTTGGCATGCAGTCAACACTCAGTCAATGTTAATTTCTTTCTCTCTACATCTGGCCTCAGTTAACACAAACTGACAACAATGAAAAAATAAACATTAAATGCTCTACAGGGCCAGTTTTTGTTTTCTTTTGTTCTTTAGGTGTAAACAAAGAACTAATAAGAGGAAAAACGTAGCAGCACTTACCACAGAAGGAAAACCCAGACTGGATAGTAGCTAAGGCTGTGGTCCCTCCCTCCCACTTAGTACGGAGATAAAGTGGGCACCAGGTGTTCAAACTATAAGCACTGAGTTAGGAGGGATGTCTGCAAGGGTGTGAGTCCTGCTATCACAGTCCCCACAGCATGAGCACATGACCTATTACTTTCTATAGGAAGTGAAGAGGGGTATAGGGTAAAACTCTCTTCTGTGCAATTATTCACACAAAGGAATCAAAGAGAAGGGAAGAGATGGCAGGAACAGGGCTAGCAGCTGGACATCCATAGTTTTACTTCACTGCATCCATGCACTAAGTCCCCTGAGGTGAGCTTCGTTGTCTCCTTTCCCTTTGGTGACTCAGTGCAGGCTCCCCACCCGTGTATGAAGCACTGCACATACATTGAGCTGGGTCATGGTGATTGGGCTTTTCCTAGAAGATAAACGCTTCCATTTTTACATAAATGTAAACGTGTAGCACAGATCTCCTAGAAATGTGGGGCATGTTTTATTGAGCATTTTATGTTTGTGTATTAGTAATTTCCATACACCAGAACTTCTGTTAAGATCTCATTAAAGGAGTAGACATCCTTCATGAGGAAGTTCCTCTGTGACTTTCCTCCCACATCATCTTTCGTAGACCATCGTTCAGAGTGGCATGCATTTCACTAACTGGGTCCTTCATCCCAATACAGCTTACTGCCAGTGAACTAGAATCCAGGGTGAAATAAAGCAAGCCAGGACTTGTCAGAAAATGAAACGTGATTATAATTTTAAGCACAGGTATCTGAGTGGGCCCTTGGCGTGTTTTGCCAATATTTCCCTAGCTTTGCCCTTGAAATGTGAGACAGCACTGAAACACTCTCCCATCCACCTCTCCTAACAGAGTAGCGCACACTAATATTGTCAGCATTAATCTCAAAGTGTTACTTCTGCTTAAGTTTCCCTTATTTTCATTTGACTTTCCGGTTTTGCTTTCAGAAAATATAAACCAAGCCAAGAATTTGCATCTTCCTAGGGCAGAGACCTGAGGTCTATTCTGGATACTTTTATCTAAATTTCACCTCTTCTCACATTTCCTAATCCCACTTTTCCGCTTGATATTATTCTATTACTGTCTGATATATTATGTATTTTATTTGATTGACTTGTCTCTTACTTGTCTCACTTAGCACAATACAAACTCCGTGGAGGCAGAGATTTTATTATGTGTCCTTAATTACCCAGAACAGTACAAGGCACATAGCATAGGCTCCATACATTTGTGTAGAGATAATTCATTATCTCAGTTTATAACAAGAAGCACTGCACCCCGAATTATCCAAGTTGATTTGGGGTAAAAAGTTAGGTTGGGAAATGAAGGAAAAGAATATTTAAACAATCTGTAATGAAATGTATTGATTTAATGAGTACTTAACAGTGTATTTTCTAATCAAATAGTACTCAATTTAAAAAGCCTTGTTCAGCAGAAGTGCATTTCTTTCCATAGCGCCGACTTCTTAAAAAACCCCTTACTGACCTATTCTCCTGTTCTGCACTCAAGCGCGAAATTGATTACATCACTTAGAACAATAGTTCTCAAATACAAATTCCGAGGCTCCACTCCCAGAATTTGTTAAAACGTAACATGTCTGTGTCTCACTCTGAGTTTCTTATTTAGTCAGAAATCAAGTGGGAGGATTGCTTGAGCCCAGGAGTTCAAGACCAGCCTGGGTAACATGGCAAAATCTGGTCTCTACAAAAAATACAAAAAATTAGCTAGGTATGGTGGTGTGAACCTGTAGTCCCAGCTACTTGGAACTATATTTAGTCAGAAACTCTGGGAGTGTGACACAGAAGCATACGTTTTAAAAAAGTATTCAAGGAATTATTATGTGCAGTAAAGCTTGCAAACCATTGGTCTGGGTATTTTTTTTTAAACGAGAGTATTCTTTTAAAATCATTTTTCTTTCAGTCTTTCTGAAATAAGGTTTGTTCATGATCATGCAACAAACACTTCAGAATATATGTATATATCTCTTTATATATTTGTGTTTAAAATACATACACACACACACACCCATGTTATACACACATATACACAGAGCCTATAAAGCCGAATGTATATCCTTAAATGTTTTGGTAACTGAAGGACCTGAAAAGTCATAGCACCCACCTTGGATTGTCATTTGTGCAAACTATACATCTTGCATTCAACTTGGAACAGTTGACAAGTCATTCTCAGACCTGTCCCTTTCAGAGGACATCTCTGTCACTGGGCAGATTAAAGGGATAGTAAAGAGGATTCAAAAGCACCGAGCCTTGTTTTCCAGTAAGAAAGTGACATGACAGTAAGATGGTTCACTGTGTAAACCATCTTGACCCAATCTGCTTGTGGGAATTCTGAGCTCTCGAGAGAACATGAAAGAGTGTTTTGGAAGGAAACAAGGGTAGTGGAAGGTCAAGGAGAAATAGTTCTTTGATAGCAGCTCACGCTTCCTCATGAAAGCTGCCTGCTACAGGATTTGTGGAGAGCTGCTACGTGACAGAGAAAGACACGTAAGGGAGAGGAGTACCAACATTTGCGAAGGCCCTCTATGGGCTGGGAATTCACATGCGCATCTCATTTAGTCTTCATAATAACCCACATGCTAAAAAAGTCTACCTGTATTTTAGACAGTTCAGTTTTACCTTCAGTTTCCTGTACCGGATAATTTGTCCAGGATCACATATCTAGTAAACGGGACCCAGGTCTATCTGGCTCCAAGTACTCTTTCATGTATACAATGCTGCCTAGGACCTGGGAGGAGGCAGAGTGTCAGAATTACTTCCATCTTACTAGCGGATATGGTGGATTCACCCTGGCTTTCTTTCTGTTGGTGGATCGAGCCAAGCTCTTTAGGGCTGTTGCACTTAGTATTCTCTTTGCCTGGAGCACTCTCGCAACCGAGTCTTTGTAAGGCTGACTTTTCCTGCCATTTCTATGTCCGTTCTGATGAATTCTATCCTGAGTTTCCTGACCACTTAGAAAGAAGGAACTTCCCCACTCACTCTCATCACGTCACTGCTTCATTGTCCTCTTAGCACCCAGCAACTGAAATTTCTGTGCATTATTTATGCCTTTGATCACTCATTTATTGTTCTTCTTTTTTAATTAAAATTACCATTTCTCTTTTTTTTTCTCTTTTTAGAATAAACATTTCTTAAGAGCAGGAAACTTTCTTTTTTTATGCCTATTGTACACTTGATCCTTGGAGCAATTCATGGTAATTACTAGGCATTCAGTATGTACTGGATATTTTAATAGAATGGGTAAATCTTGTTCTCACCAGTAAAAACAAAACACTTTCAATTTTTAAGAATTTTGTCTATAGCACTGTGGGACTGACTGACTAATAGTAATTTTTATGCAAAATGAGCTCACCAAATTCCATATGGGTGATGCTATGTTATGTACAAAATAATTTGAGATAGAATAGGGGCCCAGGCATAGTGGCTCATGCCTGAAATCCCACCACTCTGAGAGACCTAGGAGGGATGATCACTTGAAGCCAGGAGTTAGAGACCAGCCTGGGCAACAGAGGAAAACCCCACCTCTTAAAAACAAGATAGAAGCTAGACTATGATATAGCATTTTATTTAATACAATCAAAACCTCAAAGTGATAGTCAAAAGCTGCAGTGAACAGAAAGGAAGGGAAGAAACCACCGCAGGCTCTTTACATCAGGGAATAATGTACTCATTTATTAATATAATAATTTAGTGTTGGACACTGTAAAGCAGTGGTTCTCAAACTTGGAACCATCTTGAGGACCTAAAAAGTGCTCTTATGACTGGGTTCCACCTCAGAGTATCTGATTTAATCGTTCTGTGGAGTGACCTGGGCTTTGGGATATTTGAAGTCTCCCAGGATAACTCTACTGTGCAGACAGGTTTGAGGACCACTGTTCTGGGGGTAGCGCACCAGCCATTGTGGTTGTCAGAGTCTGACGCAAGTGACAGATTCAGCAATTACGATACAGGGCTAGAAGTTATGTGTCATGATAACCAAGACTGTAGGTTACTATGGAAGCACAAAGTAGATGTTCCCCAACCAGGCTCCTCCCATCACCTCCCAGAGCCTAGGCTTAGCTGCAAAGGTTAGAGAGACAAAAAAGCAGGAAGGCCATTGAGGGCAGAAATAGGGAGACATCAAGTGGCAGGGAACAAAGGTGAGCCAGAGAGAACTTTGGCATCTTTGGTGCATGAAGTAGCAAGTAAAAGGAAGAACAAAGCCAGCTCTGGACAAGTACTCTTTGACTCAGGACATAAACTCTGTCTTAAGAGATGAATAGAACACGAATAGGCTCCGAGAAAAGGAAGGTAATCTTGGAGAAAACAAGAGTTATAAAAGGTTTAGAAACTATCTGGTGTAACCAGCTAATTTTATAAGTGTGGTCACTACGGCGCAGAACAGTTATTCAGCCTGTCCCAAACAACCAACCAAACCATGTAAGGACAGAACCTCTACTGCAACGTAGGCTTGGCGATTTACAGGCAAGTTTGTAAGCACTGCAGCACAGCTGTGGGGGAAAGGCATGAACGGAAGTAAAAAGAGTGCGCTGTGCTTGAAAGAGTCACAATACTGGTCTAACAAGAAACTAAAATAGACAACTAAATGAAGACAAACCTGTCATTTTTCTCGTTCTATGACCTCAAAGAAGTGCCTGGGTATGCAATCGCCCATACCTGAGTCTTGCTTCAAAAGATGCTCCTCTTTTTAAGTTGAGAAAGGCATGTGAGGGGTCCCTGTTGGATCTACATTTTTATTTTTTATTTATTTATTTTTTTTGAGACGGAGTCTTGCTCTGTCGCCCAGGCTGGAGTGCAGTGGCCGGATCTCAGCTCACTGCAAGCTCCGCCTCCCGGGTTCACGCCATTCTCCTGCCTCAGCCTCCTGAGTAGCTGGGACTACAGGCACCGCCACCATGCCCGGCTAATTTTTTGTGATTTTTAGTAGAGATGGGGTTTCACTGTGTTAACTAGGATGGTCTCGATCTCCTGACCTCGTGATCCGCCCGCCTCGGCCTCCCAAAGTGCTGGGATTACAGACGTGAGCCACCACGCCCGGCCAGATCTGCTTTTTTGATGTTGTTTGAGGGTAAATTTTGGTGTGAGAAAGGTGCTAGTGTTAACAATAGGGCCATAATAACTGTTTATCTGCATAACAGATTTGAATCACTCAGAAGGTTCAGTGTGTTCCCTGCCTTGGCCACCTCCATCCTACTGACAACATTTCTGTATCTTAAAAGCATGGAAGCTTTTGGTCTTACTGCCACACACACACACACACCCCTGCACACACGCATACAGATGTATACAATTGGTGGCCTTTGCTTTGAATTAAATAAGTGAACACCCTTACTATCTCCTCTAAGTGTCTTAACTTACTAGGTACAGATTGACCCTTTAAATCACACTTCATCAGTGCAAACCCTGACCAAAAACACAAGGCTTCCTCCCCAGCTGATCTGTGGCACACACGTGTGCATTTTCCTTCCCTGCTTAGCATACTTGTGTTACTGAAATATTTTGGAGGCTTTCTCCTTTTTCTGTACTTTGATTTCACCGACATCAGCACACCCAAGGCAGTGGCGCTGCAGGAGAGACTGCTGTGCGTGATTGGTGTGTCTGCCCAGTCAACACAATTATTGCTTATGTCTGACTTCCAGGACTTTTATCATCATTGAGGAGAGATTCGCAAGTAATAGCAAATGTCGCTGTGGTCAAATGGTAAATTAGGTTTTAAGAGGCTACAAATGGGAAAATTATGAGGTATTTTGAGACAGGAGACATACCATAGGGAACTCATTGCCCCATCCCCCAATCATTCCTAAACTATCCCATGCACCCGGTTTTTACAACCCACATCAAAACCTGAAGTTTCCCTACCACTGCAGCCCACATTGATCTTTCCCTTAGATGAACATCAGCTGAGTTTTATAGTGTGTATCAAACAATTTAGCACTTAACGCTAATTAAATGAGGTTAAATAAAATCACTTCTGCAGAAGTGCCTGCTGTGAACTGTATGAGACAGATGCATGGTACTATTACCACCATTAATTAGATTAATTGGCTTTTGTATGTTCATTTTTCCTCCTCAGCTCTTTAGCAAGTGTTCTACTGGAGGTTTCATATCAGCTAATTCATGATGGGGAGAGAGGAGATGCTAAATAGCTGTGGATTTATTAAAGATGGGATTACTTGATGGGCCGGATGCGTGGCTCGTTTTGCACAGTGGTCTTATTTCTTCCTGCCACCATTTTCTCCTTGAAAATTTCCCCTCATCTTTGCAAAGGGAACAATGCCAGCACCCTATCCAGCTATATTTAGACAGCCAGAAATGAAATAACTGTAACATGATTGATAACCTTAAGTCCAGGGAAATGATATTACTAATTAAATCGTGAAACATTAGGCAGGCTGTCAGGCACAGATATATTTAAAGTCGTAACAGCCCTTGCTTATTTTTAAAGTGTTTGCATATTGAATGATTCTGGTAAAATTGTTTCTATTTATCAGGCCAAGTATAAAGTGCTCATCTCCATGGTATCTGCAAGCATAACAGTCAATCTAAGATAAATCCAGGCCCAAGAGAGCAATTTCTCCTTCATCTCACATTCTCTCCTTCTCTGTAACCCTTTTATGAGGTTCACCAAAATGAGTTTCACTCAACTTTAAAATTAGCAAATTCCACACTTTACAGCTTCTGGAAGCACAAGCATGTGATGAGGTGAGATAGAAGGAAAAGGCACAAGTCACAGAGCTTCAATTTACTGAATGCTTACTGTGTGCCAGATCCCTTAGATCTCTGAGTTGCTAATCTTCCTGTCCCAGTTTTACAGATGCAAAATCAAAACACAGAGATGTTAAAAGACACACACACACACACACACACACACACACACAACTTTCCCAGCTAACATGGAGCAGATTGCTGTTGGAACTGAGGGCTCTTTGACACCCATGTAGAATATATATATATATATATACACTAACATTAAGAAGTAAATGAAGGTGTGATTTTTTCTCCAGAGGCAGTCACACTTGTGAGTTAAGTTCTTTTAAAGACAGGTCTCTAAAGCCAGTGGAATGAAGAGAACTCTGTGGGCTTTGAGGTTAAGCATATCTTTGTCCCACAGCCAGGCTGGACTAAGAACTGTGTGGCCAAGAGGACATAACTTCTCTTTCCCAAGCATCCTCATCCTCTTCTCTAACGTGGGGCAATGATACCCATTTTGCTAGTATTTAAGCGGGAATAATTTTAAAACAACTACAAGAAGACAAAGGGCAAGGAAGAGGGGTGAGGGTAGGACTTCCTGACATTTCCAGAATTGCATTCATGCAGGGGTTTGCTTATTCTCTGTTAAAGATGGTATTAAATATTTCATAGTGCACAAATTTTGGCAAACATAATAGGCACATCTTGCCCCAACACAAGGTATTAGATTGAGCACAATAAAATTGCAGTTTGAGAGGAAAGGCCTGAAAATCATGTTAAATAGTATTAAGAAAGCCTTTATTGAAGCTCCAAAATGATTGCTTTAAAATCTCTTTATCTTGGTTTGTTATTTTCCTGACGGATGTTGGCGGGAAGGGCGCCTTCAGCTGACCTATGTTGCATTCTAAAAGACTTTCTGTTAGGATTGCAAATAAGTAAACAGATACTGTCCCTAATCCTGAAAGCACTGAAGACTTCATAGTAAATTACATGCACTGAAGGAAAGAAGGATCTTTTGGCATTAAATCCTGGGCTGGGATCTCATCTCCATTCTATATGGATTGTCAATTTGCCAAATTCAAAGCCACAAGCTATTGTAATTAGACTTTGAAAATCTCTCTCTGATTTCCCTTTCACCATTGACAAGGATTTGCTACTGAAAATTACAAATTGCAAATATATTGTCAGGATCTGCAACTGGTCATCTTTCATTTCATTCCTAAGTTCCAAGAAATTACCTTTGTTTTAGTGTTAGATTTAGTTGGCTTCACAGTACTAACTCTGATATGGGTGAACAGGAGAAGGAATGAGAAGGCATCATAGACTCTTATGTCTTGGTGGTCAGGATCCTTCCCAGACGAAGTGCCCTGTTGCCAAATCTCTGGGCCCACTGACTCAGGCTCCATTCCCACAGTGCTTATTCAGTCTTTTACTTGTATACCTGCCCCCTCCTCCATGGAAGCTAAATCTTGTAGGTGGAATGACTGCCCTTTAGCCTATTCATGGGCTGACCATACAACTTTTGAGAGTGAAAAAAAAAAAAAAAAAAAAAAAGATCATTCCTGAAAAAGTTTCAAAAAATGAGGCTTGGCTGGGCCAGACAGGACATCTGGTCACCCCACCTATGCAAACCTATCTTCTTTATAGGTGCAGTCCAATGGTCCTCCATGGAGGTTTCACTGGTGGCTACAGTATCCTCTTAGCTCTTACAACACTGACTGTGAGGCCCAAACTCATTTTTATATTTAATTCGTTCAGGGTTTATGTAATTCTTTTTATCATACTTTGAATACATGTCATACTAGGCTGCCAACCCTAATCCTAACCCTAACCCGTCATAGATAATCTTCTCCTTTAATGCTCTGTAATGTGCTGTGGTCAGAGCAGACGTTCAAACATTGAATGAATACACACAGAATATGCATTAATTAAAATTATTTGTATGCTTTTTCTTTCTTTTATAATTAAGAAAGAAAGAAGGTGATATTGTAATAATAGTAGCAGTCCCCAGAAGTATAAAGACTCTGAGAAGAATATTCAAATAAATATCATAGCAATAGCCATTTGTGGAGTTTGATTTTTCTGAAAAATGTAAACATTAGGGCAATCTAGTTAGCCAGTTTTCATTTATGCGAATAGCTGTGTTTTAGTGGATGTATCCTTCACCTAAGACTTGGGTTATTGTACTGACCCTGATGGGATAGCTTTGCAATCTTAAGTGCATTATTTAAAGTTGATGGAGCCCCACTTCTCTGATTTATAAATTTTAGTGAAGATTATCTCTGCCTTAGAGCCATACTCTACTGATGCATTCGAAACCATGCCCTCATTAAGATCACACATTCTATATGCAAAAGGCACCTTGTTTTTATAGCAGCATGTCGTGTCCTTTGTAGGGACATGGATGCAGCTGGAAACCATCATTCTCAGCAAACTATCGCAAGAACAGAAAACCAAACATCGCATGTTCTCACTCATAGGTGGGAACTGAACAATGAGATCACTTGGACTTGGGAAGGGGAACATCACACACCGGGGCCTATTATGGGGAGGCGGTGGGGGATAGCATTGGGAGTTATACCTGATGTACATGACGAGTTGATGGGTGCTGATGAGTTGATTGGGTGCAGCACACCAACATGGCACAAGTATACATATGTAACAAACCTGCACGTTGTGCACATGTACCCTAGAACTTAAAGTATAATAAAAATAAATAAATAAAAAGGCACCTTGTTGTTTATCTTGTGAAGAAATGCCATGAGATACTTCCCCCAGGACAATTCAGTCCTGCCAACAATCTTGTATTATAAGTATTACTAACTGCATTTGCAGATGAGGAAGTGGAGAAGGGTTAAGTAAATTGACCACATTAGTAACTGCCAGATGTGGGATTCAATCTCAAGTTTATCTGACTCTGCATTCAGGAATTGGATTGTGTCGTTGTTTCAGCAAATGCAGTGATGTGCTGATAGGTGAGTGATCAGGAGGTAATAGATTGGGAATTCATCTCAGGATTCATTTAGTTCTGGCAGCTCCATGCAGATTCAACCCAAATGTGCTTGCGTAGTGCAGCTGTAAGACATTGATAGTATTTCTCCATTGAGGAGAGTGGGTGCTTTCTATACAAGAGCTAAATAAAATATTTTATAGGAAAAAAAGCCCCACAGGTATGTTAGAAGCATTCTTCTGTTTACATAGTTTTTCATCCCACTATGGAAGCTTTAGAAAGAAATAGGCCCTGTCTTACGGGCAGCTCTTTTTAGATGAGTGGGGATAAGGACAACGTTTCATTTTGCTGTGTGTCTTGGCACTGTGCCTCAGGCATGAGCGTGCAATGGGTGTGTGTGTGAAGAGTGGATGAAAACTAAGGGCTTGGTCCTCTGCAGGAAAAACCATGAAAGAGACCCAAGGAGAAGTGTATTAATAATAATCTACAGAAACAGTCCTTTGAATATGCTCACACTCTCCTGAGATAAAGGATTTCACAGACAGGTCCTGCTCTCCTTTGGCAGGAAGAAAGGAGAGTATTCAAAGGCCCTGTGCCGACAGTGCCATTGGGTTTTTCATAAGGGCTCACTTTCAGACTACATTTGAGTGGAAAGGTCTGGAGATCTGAGCAGAACCTATCGCTCCTCCTTGACAGTTTGCTGATTATAAGAATACACAAGGTTGCTCATAGTTCTCACTGGTGAGGGGTCATTCTCACCAAATCCTTGTCTTGGCTTCATAAAGTACACAGTTAATGGTCTGTATTATTGTAGTTAGATATTTAAGTGAGGTGAACTGTGCTGAACTGTTAGAGTTAAGATTTTCTTGCACAGATAAACAAATTTTCCTGTAAAACATGGTTTTGTGGTGGTTTACATTAATCTGACTGTATTACATAATATGCTTCCAAATGAGCTATCTGATTTTATTGTTAGAATAATTCTGTGAGACAGAGAGAATCAACTTCATCCCAGTTTACAGATCAGCAATTTAGTTAACAAGTGGTCATTATTGTTCCTGAGGCTATCCAGATATTCAAGCTATAAACCATCCAATAACTGTGATACAATATTACTAATGCTAATATAACAATATTATCAATAGCTAATATTTCCTGAGAACTCACTGTGTGTTAAGCACTCAGCTAAGAATCATTTCATTTTCTCACCTGCAAATCAGAGATATAATTACTGTTCTGTCCACTGCAGGGGGGTGTGTACAGATTAGATGCAGTAATGTGTGTTTGAGTACCTTGGCAGGTTCACTACTATTTAATCATAAGTGTCCATTTTTCAGCCTACCAACTGTACTAATGAATTCTTCTCTCTAGCTCACTGAACTACCTACTTCTGGCACCTCTGTCTAAGCTGCTTTTGTCATGCACCTCTGTTCACATTTCTCTCTTTAACTCCTTAAAAGCAATGCTAATAACCACAATAATAATAGGAATGATAATTACAGTGCATGTCTTCCATTGTAGAAGCCTGCTTGGTTTACAAAGCATGGGATATAATTGATCAGCAAAATATCCTTGTGAAGAAGCTAAACTAGTTATCATAATGCTCATTTTTCATTTGAAAATGCAAAAAAAAGGTAGTTGAGATTCAGAAAGACTGACAATTCTAATTCATCCTGGTGACAAAGTGAAACTCATACTTAGATGTTTCCATTCCACTCCATAGCTCCTTCTGTTTTAAGTGAGTGTCCCTCTCCCTTCCAAGGCCCTTTTGTCCTTAAAAAAAAAAAAAAAAAAAAAAAAAAAAAAAAAAAAAAAAAGTCTATAAGAGTCCCTATGCCTTCTTCAAACTTCGTATATCAACACCTTTTGCAGTGACTTGCCTCCCTTGGATGATCTAAGCTTCCGTTCAGTCTGAAGGAGGTCTACAGTGATCATCTCTAGCTCTAGTTCTCTTTAAAGGACCTGGTCACACAGTTAGGGCCAGGGCATGTGTCACTCTTTCTGTAGGAAATCTTTCCCTCTGCTTATCTCACGAGTCTTAGAAGATTCCACCCAAGTGTCTCCTCTCCTGTGAAGTCTTTGCCAATGCCTCTCCACAGAGCACTGCTCTCTTTGTGTCTCCTCTGTATCCAGCACTGCCTTTCTGTGGAGCACCAGTAATGCTTTTTTTCCTCTCTGCAGTTGGAACAGGTCTATGATTATGTCAGGGATCAGCTATCAGACCCCTGACATGGTGACAGATCTGTTCTAACTGCAGACTGTGGGATCCTTGACAGCTGAGACCACACCTTGGTCATATTTGTGTGTCCATGTCCTAGCACAGTAAATGGCAAACAAAAACTTCACAGTGTATATTTTATATTTTTTCCACAGTAAATTTTTGAATGAATGAATAACTTTAACAAAACAACAGATGCATCTGTTAAAGGACAGTGTGTCTATCACTGCTGTGAAGCAGCTGTGGTCTGATGGAAGTTGAAGTGGCTAAAGTAGCCTCCTCTTTTTCCATGAGTCCTTAATTGCTGTTCTTTCCTGCAACATTACCAGTGTAATGTGCTAATTCGTCCTATGTGTCACCTAAGCACATTTTGTAAATGTGTGTGGGGCCCGATTCTGGTGTCACTCATTTGTAAAGGCCAAAGTTGAGGTGTTGTCAACGTCTAAACTCTGTGTGTCAGTGAGCTTCTCAGAGGTTCATTCCACAGGACCATTAGTTGCCTAATTCTACCCTCATTTTCTTCCTGCAGTAAAAGAAAAGAAAATTACAAGAATGATGAAACTGTGTGTATTAAAGGGAAATAGGGCTGACACAATTAAGAAATACTCTTCCACACTAGTTAGCCCTTGGAAAGGGAAAAGAAAATGGTAAAGCCAAGGCAAGCTATGTATATTAACACAGCTGGGTTCCAGACAGAAACTATGGAGTCTATTAATTAAAATTAGTTTGGAAACAACACTCTATTAGAAGGCAATGTTTTCTTCAGAAAGCTTGCTATTAGTAAATTAACCTCACCCAGTGTTCTGGCAAAATGCTATTTCTCTCATAAAATCCATATTGTCTGCTTCTAGTCAATAAAACACACTATCTAATGAAACCCAATTGTGCATGGTCCTGGGGCCCAGAAATCATGCGGATAATCGAAATGAAAGACATACACATATAAATAATTGGCTGTAGTCAATAGTCCTAATGATCTTTCTCACCTAGTTTTTTACATATACTTGCATTCCCCATCTGAGCAGCCACGATTTCCCAATATTCCTCTGACCTGACCACTCCCCAAGACTCTATCCTCCCGGAAAAAAGGTTATATTGTAGAAAGATTGCTGAGCTTTATACTTGGAAAAAGTAGGCTTCAAATTGTGATTTTACCTCTTCCTGGCTGTGTGACCTGAGTTATATTGCCAGTATTTTGGTTTCTTTGTTTGTGTAACTGTATAAAAATATCTGCTATACAGACTGTTGGGAGAATTACATTAAAATAAAGGGAAAAGGTATGCCCATGTGGCTAGCAGAGCTCCATATTCATTCCCATTTCTTCCCTTTACAAGCAGTGAGGCCCTTCATAGAAGGGCAAGAAGAACACGAAGTAAGAAAGCCTGAAAGACTCAAACACTGTGTAATTTTTCTCTGAATAAGCTAATGAATGGCCAAGGTTTTCACCTTTTATGAAGCATTATCCTTTGCAACATTTCTGAGAACTCATATTTGCTGGAGAACAGGGCATTTCCCCAGCCAGCTCCCGTTGAGGGCCAGGCATGTTTCCAGAAAGCAACATGAAATTGCAATCAGTTTTCCACCAAAGCCAGACACAGGGAAGCAAAGGGACCTTGGGCTGGCTCGTACTTCTTTGGGCCTCAGTCATTCCACCTCTATAAGGAAGATGTAAGCTTGTTTTCTTTATTTCCGCTGCGTTTCTGTTATGCATGTGCCCTGGATTAGTAAGAATGAGCTTCAAGAAAGACTAGGAAAACAATTTAAAAAGGAACAGGCAACTCAAGTGCTCATAAGAAGACCTTAATTAATCAAACAAGTGTCTGTTTCCCTCTGAGGCTGCAAATACTCTGCCTCCTCTTGTGGAGTCTTTAAGCTTGTCTCATCCTCTAGCTATGTCCACTCCTATTCCTTTCTCCATAGCAACTATACACCAGTGTCTACACATCCAGGTCTAATATTTCTCACCACCAAAAAGCTAGGTGTGAAGACCCAGGCTTCGTTTGTTCATTTGGGGTTTTGTGTTTTGTGTGTGTGTGTTTACACAAACTGTGATACTTACCGGTGTCTTTTAATTCATGGTGTTGCCATATAAACTGTGTTAATTCCTTTCTGTCCTCCAAGCTAGGACAATCACAATCTCCTTCACGAAGACTTATTGATGGCCTACTTTTTTCATCATGCCATTATCTGAACTCCTGCACAATGGACTATTGTGGTAGCACTGAACCTTAAATCTAGGTGAACTGTCTAACAGCAGATGAGGAATGTTGAAGTTGTGCCATGCGGCTAATCTACAGCATGTGGTTTTCATACTTAAAGGCTGTGATGTCCAATTTCCAATTAAATAGAGATACCTATTTTTTCCCTAAGAATGTAATCTTGTCTTGTAATCACCTGAGCCTCTCAAGGATAGAGTCTATGTCTTTTCCAATGTATAAATCCCCAGAGCTGTAAGTGAATCAGAGAAAGTTTGAGAAATGGCTTCATGCCTTCTTATTTTGAGCTTTCTCATTGCTGCAACCATAGGGTAACAAATATGAAAAAGAACTAACGATAGAGGGGAAAAGTGAAACAGCTACAGAACTTATAGACTTCCAAGGGGGCTATGCCCCAATTAACCCCAACTAAGTTAAAAAAATCATAGATTGAAACACATTTTATATACCTTACCTACTCAACACCATAGCTTAGCCTAGCCCACCTTAAATGGGATGAGTTTGACACTTATTATACATTAGCCTACAGTTGGGCAAAATCATCTAGCACAAAGCCTATTTTATAATAAAATATTGAGCATCTCATGTAATTTATGGAATACAGTACTGAGAGTGAAAAACAGAATGTTTGTTCAGGTACTTGAAGTACAGTTTTTATTGAATGTGTTTCACCTTAGCGTTACTGTGAAAGTCAAAAATCTTAAATAGAACCATCATAAGTCAGGGGCCGTCTAGTTAATAAGACGAGGGAATGTGTAAGCAAAATCAAATCTATACTTAAACTGGATGGCTGAAAGCAATGCACCTCTTTTCCGCACATTTCTTAGACTGTCACCTCCTCTTGAAAGTGGTCCTTCATCAGAAAAGTTCTGGTGAGTGAAAGCAACATGCTCTTCCTTGAAAATGCTCTTTTGTCATTGTATATGCGGTCTTGTCTTTTTGGGATGTCCTGTGATAATTTCTTTGGAGTTTTGGGCAGAACATCCTCTGAGAAGTGTGACCTCTCTAACCTAGGCTGGAGGAGAAATTCCTCCCCTATGTTCCCCTGCCTCACACTCTTTCCTTCAGCATGACTTATATTGTGCTGGATTCTGTGCACATGCCTGTCTTCTCCTCCAGCCCACGAGCTCCTCAAGGGCTAGATGGCCCTTTCTATCACCACCTTGTACTGCCTAGAACATGATCTGACTGGCTACTGGTGTGCTGTCAGTGTGTTAACATAGGGTGTGCGATGGTGTCAATTTGTGAATGAATGAATGAATACATGAAAAAAAAACAAAGCTGCCTTTGACACTTTTATAATGTCTGTTTTCCTCTGTAGTTTTTTTTTTCTTTCAAACGTGTTCTCCATGTTAATCCAAACTTTATTTGTATATAAATGAAAAAGGAGGAAATACAAGGAAAAAATCCTCGATTTTGTCTGGATCCACATAGGACTTGGTGTAGAGAAAACTTCAGTGAAGTCTTTTGACTTTTAATTCTAAAATAAACTATGAACCCATTTACCCAGATGTAATAGCTTAGAACCAATGCAGCATAGAGAAGTTCAATTTTAAAGATTTTTTTTTTCACTCAGAAATACACATGTATTGAACACACACACAAAATTCTACTTTGGGTGCTTTAGGGTAATAAAAATTGAAATGAAAACCAGTCTAATACTAAGGAGCTTACATTCTGGTGAGGAGTGACACACAGATATATCAATGCTATTGCGAGGTGCAGAAACCATGTCAGGAATCTGGAGAGAAAATGGTGGACTTGTATTTGCCATTGAAGAGATGGCAAGATGTGAACATGTGGAGAAGTCAGTGGTCGTTGTGGAGAGATAGTAACATGAAGAGGGCCTTGAGCCTAGAGACTAACATTGTGTGGCTGAAGTCAACAGCATCAGAGGAGGTTCCAGGTTCTAAATTCAGAAGAAAAGTCAAGGAGATGCCCTGTCCATGCCTTCGTTACCCAGTATGATTCATATTTGGGAGCAACTCAATTTTGTGGGATTTCATAGATTTCAGTAGGGAGCATAATCTAACCAAAATTAGCTTTCCTCAGTGAAAAATGGAGAACTGAAGAATGTTACCTCAAAGAGAAAGTTAGAGATGATCCCTTACTGATGAGGAAGTGTAGCCAAAAGCCTGGCAGTTGAGGCTGACCCCTCTCCCTCCTCTCTGTCGGTGTCTCACCAGCGTGTGTGATCAGACTCAGGTGAGGCCCCAAGACTGATGAGACACTAAGTGTACATGAGCTCTCTGTTCCTTGTCACATGCCCTCCCCTATACAGCAACAACAAGCAAATGAGAAAAGACGGCAGGCATAAGTCGACGTCCATCTGCTCTTAAACACATTCGTGCCATGATTTCCTAAGGGACAGTTACCAATACCCTGTTTTCATTCAGGGACTTTGACAATACGGCCTGAGAGAGTCTTGCATTCTTAATGGAGCAGCATGCAAAGAAGTTAGATTTCATGCCTCATTACAAATATTAAGAGATGGACTTTCAGTGATATGTATGTATGCCTTTTCATGAAGACCTTAAAGTTTGTTTGTTTATTTTTTTCACCTGAGGGTTTCTCTGCGCTTCATTACTGTATCCCTAAACCACCATACATTGGGCTTCCACTGTTCTAGCATGGCCAGAGCATCTGGAGCTGGAGAGAAGCTGTACTCTGCATGCAAAGCCAAATTGGAGAATTAGTCCCTGAGTTTGAGAGAAAATCTGTTTAATTTGATTATTGACAGAAAGATAAATGACCCTATTATTTGTCTCTAGTCTCCAAAATATGGCATGTAAGAACCCACATGATCCGAGTTCCAGCTGATCCCTCCCCTACAAACACACACACACACACACACACACCCCACATGTGTATATCAGCACTCTAGATTTACTTATAATTCTAGAAGAAGCCATGACCTGCCCATCACCAGCAGCCTTTGCATAATAAACGTTTCCTCTCTAGAACACTCTTGGCCTATTATTAGCCCTTCAAGACTCCACTAGGGTGCTATATATTGAGTCCTGAGTCTACAGTAGGTTCCCTTCTACCACATCCCTGCAGCTGTTCCATCTTCTTTTCATCCTGGAAATGAACCTGTGGGAATTATCCATTTACTTGTTTTATTTTGTCGGAGTTTTTTTTTTCCCCCCATAAGACTATGAGCCACTCGAAAACAACGGTCAAGCTTTCTAATCTTTGATCAAGAAATCTAAATATATTCCTAACAAAATAAATGGTGTAAAATGAAGTATTTAATATAAAATCCTCTTATTTCTAGCCCAACAAAGACACACACACACACACACACACAATGCTGTTTCAAGAGACAAAAAAGCCCTCAAGATGTTATCTGATCACCTTCATACCATTGAATAAAGAATTGTTACCATTTGAAAAATACTAAAGACAAGAGAAGTTCAATGATGCTCCATAAAGCCAGTCCAGCCCCTGAAAAGGCGGGAGAGCAGTTTGCACCATGATCTGCCCTCTCTTGGTGTAGACTTCTCCCAGTTCCCCTTCACCCGGTAGTTTATTTCAGAGGAGGAACAGCAGCGTCTTGGAAAAGAGAGCTCTCAGAAGCAGGATACTTGCCACGTGAGGCAGGTGTCTGTTTCTCCTGTGCAGTGGTCTCCAGAGACTGGCGAAGGAGACTCTGATCTGTAATTATCTCCTTCCTTCGGTCTCTCATTAGTGCACACTGTTGCTGAATGGAGATAAGCCTCTCTTTGAGAATTCTGTGCCCAATCATTGTTATTAATTATAGGGAAGATTTGATGTTTTAAAATATATTTAATGGGATTGGGATCTTTGAAGTTCGTGGGAAGGGTTGAAATGTGATACATGTTGATAGTGACTGTAAATAATACATAGTTGATGAAAATTTCCATTGCTGGGTGTTGAATTAATAACACCTGGCATTTGTACAGCAATTTTTACTTTAAAAGGCCTTTTGTGAGCAATATTTTGTCATATTCTCAGAAGAGTCCATTTACAGCAGATAGGACAAAGGCCACTACACCTCCTAACAAAGAGAAGGGGAGATGGAGGCACAGAGAGGAGCAGGCAGGTGTTTGAGACCGGGAGCTGGCGGCAGCCGTCCTGACACTGGGCAGGTGTCCTTACCACCGGAAGCTGCCACCTCAGCTCAGACCCAAACTGTTAAATGCCAAGATGCCTAACTGTGCCAAAAGCCACTCATGCTGCTAAACTGAGTTCCCCAAACAAAACACACACAAACACAAAACCCTCCCTTCCTAAAGTTTCCTGAGAGGGGGTAGGACACAGGAATATTAGAAATTTTTCAATTCATATTAAATTTATTTCAATGCTAAGAACCTTAACACTCCGGACCTTTCACCTAGGATTTTCACTTCTGGGAATCTATCCTAAATAAAGAAAGAGAAATGTTCACAGATTTTTTTTTTTTAAATAAGGATGCTCATCTCAGAATTATGAAAATAAACATTTGAAAATGAACCAGTTCTTCAACATCAGAATACTTAAATAATTTATATTGTATGCGGGGATCTTGTGAACCTGTTAAAAATTCTACTTACCAAGAATATATAACAAGGTAGGAAATTCCTGTGACTTAACCTTAAGTAAATAAAGAATAGGTAAGAAACTAAAGTTATGTCAAATTATTAATAGTAGTTATGTTTATTATTTTTATTTTATCTCCTTGTTGTTTTAGTTCAAAAGTTTCAGAATAAACATTATTTGAGTAACAGAAAGGAAGACATTTTAAGTTTTGTTTGTAAAAGTGATATTCTAAATTAATGTATTATCTCATTCAATGTGGCTTCCTCAGCTCGTCTTATGGCCGGACACTCTTCTTAGGGACTGAATATGCCAGTCTCTTCCCTTGGGGAGCTCACATTTGAGTGTGCATGTTGGCTGGTAGTTGGTTGGAGACAAAACACAAAATAAACGATAAACATACCAACTAAATGACACAGCATTTACAACAAGTACTCTACGATGCTTTCTTGAAGTAATCCAAAGATGATACAAAAAGAGGAAAAAATGTGCAGGATACAAAGCTTGGCAAAAGAGAGAGAGCTGCCAGTTGAAGGAGATGATGAAAGTTGGGCTTTTTAGGAGAGTAGCATTTGAATAAAGTCTTGAAGGGGATGAAAGCCTCAGCCAGAACATAACTCCTTATTTAAAACCTTGGGCCAGGTTTGTTTTCAGTCATTTTTTCAAAATTCAGAGAAGTAATCAAATGCATGTACTATGTATTAGCTAACACACCAGTGGGATTTGAGACAGTGCCCTTAAGCAAAGACATTAATATTTCTGCAGGCAAATATGAATATTCACAGAAAGTGGAATAAACAGGGTATTAGCCCACCTGAGTTCTGGCTACGGTTCTCCACCAAATGAATTTTGGGAAAAACATATTTGATTACATATCTTTATGAATTTCAGAAAGAGAGATAAAAGGTTGTAAAAGTGTAAGACACACAGAGTATGAATGAAGAGATGCAATCAGAAATAACATTTTATATTTCTTGCCATTAGCGTTTACACGTTTTGCTCCTTCTGAAGGCGTTACAGCCTCTGGAGTGGGTTTGAAACAGCTCCAGTGAGTGGATGGAACGGCTCTAACTAGCACTATTGGGAGCCTCCTGTCACCGAGGGGCAAGTGGCCCAGGCTTCTCTCAGAGGGAACTCCTGTAGGGCATAGAGGCTTGGGCTAGGGCACCCTTCAGTGTTCCTCTGCTCTAAGACAATGCATGTCCTCAAATGCATTAATGTACGGCAATAATCTCTTGGTGGGTGTCTTCAACAGTGACTTTTCCAAACGGAGAGTAGTGAGGCAGAAACGTTTCTGAGCTGCTGAGTAAAGCCGGCCGTTAGCCTTTGTGAACACGATGCTGATTCATGTGGGGGGTTTAATAAATCTCTGCAGAAGGAATGTTTGGATGACGGCAGCGCTGGCTGCGTCAGCGCTTTCACTCACACTGCCTAGGCCTTGCCTCACACCAGGGTTTCACAGGAGAGCTCTCTCAGGTTGTCCAGGGTTATCAGCTACTTTATTATATTTTTATTTATTTTTTAACTAAATTACTTTCGTGAACATAATTTCTAAAATTTACAAGACATGCTATGATTAAAAATATTCTCATTTAGTTTTGGTTTCCACATCCCAAAACTAATTGAGAAAACATTTTACATGGAAATGCAGATTGTCCTGACGCAGGGACTAGTGGTGGTTTTGTTCCCTGCTATATCCTCATGTTTCTTAACTGTGCCTATAACAAAGCAGGCACTATGCATCTATGGAGACAGAGGCATATATATATGTATGCGCATATATATGTATGTGTATATATGTGTATATATATACATACACATAGATAGATAAGGGCCTATTCAGTACATTCAATTCAATACATTCAAGGAAAACTATTGATAATGCTCATTCATCTCATATATATATATATGCACGAATGCATATTACATGAGGGATACCTATGTACTACTGCATATATATCAAACTATTGATAATGCTCATTCATCTCATATATATGCACATATTGTATATATATTTGTGTGTGCACGTGTGTGTATATATACATATATGTATGTGTGTACACATATTTGTGTGTATATATACATGTATGTGTGTACACATATTTATGTGTATACATGTGTGTATATATATACACAATCAGACATTATGCATCTATATATAGAAATGTGTATATATATAAAAAATAGAGTTAGAGCTTTATATACACACATACATGTATGTGTGTATATATACATATATATGCACACACATATATACATGTATGTGCATATATGAGATGAATGAATGAGCATTATCAATAGTTTTCCTTGAATGTACTGAATTCCTATAAAATGATCACCAGCTATGCTTTTTCAGTTGTATTCCATGTTAATCACATGTGTTACCTGTTTCCTTGCAATGCTTCAAGGTCACGGGTGTTTCATTAAATCCTTCTTCACTTCCAGCCATCCAGATCTCCTCCAGTTAGTCTGTTCACAGCCCTCACTCTACTCTCATTATCCTTCCAGCCATTACATTTTGGGTCCCTATATCTTATATTTAATTTTGATAAATGAGTAAAGAGAGGAAGTGGCCTGTTCAGACATTAAATCTTGGTGCATGTTATTACAAAAAAAGGGTCACTAGATGAAGAGGAAGGAAGATGAATTTGCTACCATGTGTTCCAAGATAGTGTCAATTGCAAAAAAAAAAAAAAAAAAAAAAAAACCCAGAAAAAGCTCAGCTTCATTCTGAGATCAGTTGAAATGAAGGCTAATATCACAAATGCACTGGCTTTACAGTTGCATTATCTGTATTCAGAGCTCTCTGAGATGTGCAACCAGGGCAAATAACACAATTTTCTGCATTACTTCTCTTTAGCTTAGAAGTTTTTGTCAAACAGAAGGGAAAAGAAAAAGAGACTAAACTCTTTTGTAAAGGCCCATCACCAGGTCTGAGAGCAGTAGTGGAGTGAGCAGTGCGAATCCAAGTGAGAATAGCAACAGTCAGGCTACCGCCGCTTCTTCCTCCCCTGTGGACCTGACTATAAAAATAAAACTCCTCGCATTTTTACAGGGCCAGCCAACACTGAACAGCTCGCAGCTGGCCGGGCTACCTATGTGTCTTTTGTTGCCGCCAAAACAATCCCCTTGGCATCCGTGAACAGTTGCAGAAGCAGCTTCTTGACCCTCCTAGACCATCACTGATGGAGGTGAGGAGATTCTGGCTTTTCACCGTCTGGCCAACACTGCTGCTTTTTGATATCCTTGATCCTGGTGGTTGGAACCTAGATCTCTGTCTCTTGTACCCTCTCTGCATTACTCAAAAAAAAATCAGGCACAGCAATGAAGTGGGAAAGCCCTTAATTCTGTACTCTTTAAAAAATACTGTGGAAAGTAAAGGGATGAAATCCTAATCAGAATATTTTTTTTTTCTACAAGAGCGTATGGATTTATTTCCAATTAAAAAAAGAACACCACCAGAAAGTATCCATTTGCTGTTATATCAAAACATTTAAATTTGTTTGCCTCTACTGTTTTTAAATTACTGTGTTAAGTGACTGAGAATTGAAATGCAGCAACATGTAGTTCCAAACATGCCCAAGGTGTGTATCTCAGCCTCTGTTTATTGATTTTGTGCATTCATTGATTCACTTACCCCATGGAGGTTGTAGTTACAAACCAAAGTCTAGGCTGGTAACTTATGAATGGGCTATAGATATGGATTATGGGAACAGATAATTTAGAGATATCAGATAATGAATTCTTAGTCAGTTTCAGCTGCTATAACAAAAATGCCATAGACTTGTGTGGCTTAAACAACAGACATTAATTTTTCACAATTCTGGAGGCTGGAAGTCCATGACGAGGGTACCAGCAGATTCAGTGTCTAGCAAGGACCCATTTCCTGGTTTGCAGGTGGCTGTCTTCTCTTTGTACCCTCACATGGTGGGGAGAGAGAAAGAAAGAGGAAGAGAAAAAGAAAGAGAAAGAGAAAACAAGAGAATAAACTATCTCCTATCTCTTCTTATCAGGATACTAATCTCTTCGTGAGAGGTCTACCCTGGTGACCTAATCACCTCCTAGAGGTCCCATCTTTACATGCCATCACATTGGGAATTAAGGTTTCAATATGTGCATTTGTGGGGGATACAAACATTTAGTTCATAGTGTGGATATTAGAGATTGTTACTCAGCCCCCGTCCGTTCTGAAGAGTAGTGTGTGCTTTTGACATATCCAAGTATATGCAGTCATTTTTTTCATGGCTACTTAACACCTACTACATACCTATGGGCCAAGCTCAGTGCTGGAGATACATGTGTGAGTAATAGGGACACGGGATGCTGGAAGTGTCTGGTGGGGGTAGCAGGAAGTGCTAAGCAGATGACCTAACACGGTCTAGGATGTGACTTTCCAACTTAGACCCCAGAGTGGGGCAGAGAAAGGAAGTGTACGTGTCCAACGAGTACAAGGGAGAAACAGCCCGTGATATGGGACAAATTAGGCTGGAGCTCCCAGTGGGAGCCTTGTGGCCAGTGTCAGGAATTTAGGCTGAATCCTGAGCAATGCCAAGCCCTGAGAGGTTTCTAAACAGAGGAGAGAGAGGAACACGTTGGTCCCCTCTTTTCTGCTAGCTTCATTTTGCATTGCCAGAACTCCACAGTGACTCTCCCTTCTCTAAGCATCCTCATGAGTTTGCTTTCAGGACTTGGTAAGTGCTGCTGACTTTGTCAAGAGGACTGGGAAGTTGGACGAACCACGTTTAAAAATTAGCTCTGTCACTTATTAGTTGTGTGATTTTAGACATTGTGTTACTGAGATATTCTTCCTTATTTGGACCTCCTAATGGGCTACTAATTAAATCAACACTTAAAACATGTTCTTCTCTGTTGTCTTTGTCCTATGAATTTCAATTAAATGTCTTAACTCACTGGCCTAAGCCCCTTAAGAATATGTATGTACTATGTCTGATAGATAACACAGGACCTAGCTCTATGGAGTTGTCTCATGTAAAGACAATTCACCCCTCTCTCCTTAACCTAGATAATCCCTATTTATCCTTCTTCCCAGGTGAACAAAGATCTCAAACCCAGGAATCAATAACAGCTACTATTAATTTAGCCTGGATATACACTGCATGTGATTATACCACATGTACATGTGTCCTCAGGCGAATAACCAAGAACTAATTATCTGGTGACTACCAGGCACTGTCACTTAAGGGAATTACAACTTCTTAAGGGGTGGCTGAGAGGATAAGTGAGACTAGGAAAATAAGTTTATAGGACACCCACTGAACGTACATTAACACGCACTTGCCATATGGTGACTCATTAAATTAAACTTGACTAAAACTATGGGAAGTGGATGGTGGCAAATGCATTCTTTTAGAAAAGAAAGTGGAGTCTGAGAGAGGTAAAGCCACTTGCTGACTGTGCTCTACCTCGGGTAAGCCAGCGCGCATACAGGAGAAGGGTAAAACAGGGCTTATCTGACTTTCCCGTCTAAGTACCTTACGTGAGGATTCCCCCATGAAGTGATGCATATAAAAACTGATATGATTTAACTATTATGACTAAATGCATATTATAGGCGAGGCACCGTTCTAAGTGCATTATATCTACTTCCCATTGAATTTCTTATATGGTAGATTCTACTACCATCTGGATTTTGCAAATGAGAAAACTGAGATTCAAGCAGGTTAAGCAAATAGCCCAAGGTCTGTGAACAAATAAGTGGGAGAGCTGGAGTCACAGGTCTCCCTTTTGCTCAGTCCTTTGTTCTTAAGTATTCCTCTTATGCATCAGAATGGAATCATTATATATGCTTTATGAAGTTAAAATTGATATATTTTTCAGGGTTGAGATCAGTTAATGAGGACTGGAGGAGGTTGTGTGGAGGGAGAGAGCATGTGGAGGGACACGGGCTGATAGCTGGAGAGAATTCAGAGGGTAGAGAGGAATGAAGAGGGCATTCCAAGCAAGGCAATCTCACAGCCAGGGTGTCGGAGAGGAGCATGACAGATTAGAGAGACCACGGACAGAACAGACAAGCAAGCATCTAAATTTCAGTTTTGAAGGAAATAGCCAGTGATTCTATCTTATTATAGCATGTACTTCTCTGCTTGGCAATCATAATTCTCCTCTAGTTTCCTATTAAAAGAAAGTTGTAACTGGGAGACAGGCAAATGAAAATCATCCTCATTCATCAATGTTGGTTTCTATAGAAACTACTGGTGAGACTCCCTACAGAATCCTGGAATCAAGGTCAGCTAGACCATCCCTAGGGTTAGTTCTGCTTTGAATATTCCAGGAGTGATTAACCAACCTAAAACTACCCTGAGGCTAAGGCTGAAATTTGAGGTTCGGGATTACTAAAGGAGATTTGTAAAAACTTAACCCTTCATAGCCTAATGACATGATTTAAATAATTCATATCACTCACTGATTTTCTGAAGATAGGAGAAAGGATAGTGAAATTCATTTAAAAGATGGAAACAAACTGAAAATTAGGAAAAGAATTAGAAAGCAAACATGAAGTGAGGCACACATAGTAAATGATGCTTAATACATATTTAAAATAATAGTCTCCGGTAGAAAGTGGGAACATAGAATGTGGGTCTAGAGTGTGGCCCCTGGCATCCAACCTTGCTGGGTTCAGATGCTGACTAGTCTGCAGGAGAACTGAATATAGTGGGTCAATGTCTTAGTCAGCTCAGGCTGCTGTGAAAAGTACTAGAGGCTGGTGGCTTCAGCAGCAGACATGTATGTCTCACAGTTCTGGAGGATGGAAGTCCAATATCAAGGTACTGGCAGATTCCGTGTCTGGTGAGGAGGGCCTGCTTCTTGAGTCATAGACAGTCATCATCTCTCTATACTTTACATGAAGATGAGGCAAGAAAGCCACCTGGGACTTTTTTTTTTTTTTTTTTTTTTTTTGAGACAGAGTCTTGCTCTGTCACCCAGGCTGGAGTGCAGTGATGTGATCTCAGCTCACTGCAACCTCCTCCTCCCGGGCTCAAGCGATTCTCCTGCCTCAGCTTCCCAAGTAGCTGGGATTACAGGCATAGGCCAACACACCTCACTAATTTTTGTAGTTCTTAGTAGAGACGGCGTTTCACTATATGTTGGCCAGGCTAGTCTGGAATTCCTGACCTCAGGTGATCCACTCGCCTCGGCCTCCCAAAGTGCTGAGATTAGAGGTGTGAGCCACTGAGCCTGGCCCTGGGGCATTTTTTATGGAGCATTAATCCCATTTCTGAGAAATCTGCCCACATGACCTAATCACTTCCCAAAGGCTTCATCTCTATATGCCATCCCAGCGGAGATTCGCTTTCAACGTATGAATTTTAGGGGCCACAAACATTCAGTCCATAGCAAATAGATACATCAGTTCTTTAACCTCCAATGTCCTCTTCTGAATAGCTAGAATATAATCCTCCTTAGTTACAAGTTCTGTTCTTGTGGGCTTTCCTTGTAATGTGGGCCCCTTTGAGCCAGAATGAGCCGGGTTATTCTGTGTCTGCTGAGTTTGTATTCCCCTAGAGCAGACCGTAAGACAGGAATTCAAGTGCAAGGAGTTTGGTTGGGAGATAAAGGGAACGGTAGTAGGTACCAGAGTCAAGAAAGGAAGAAAGGGCATGGCAAAATGGGTGTTATCAGCTGATGGTGGTGAGGAGAAGTGGAATGGGAGCTAATTCACTGGGAAATGTGAAGGGCCAGTGTTAAACACCTCACAACTACACCGCCCATCCCCTGAGGTGCAGAAGTTCACATTATTCTTGGGTGGAGGGATGCAGCCAAGGAGCGAAAATTATCCTGCACTCTGTCCTGCCACATGATGGACAAGGCGACCTCCACTGGAAAGAGAAACTTTTCCAGGGAAGAAAGGTCGGTGCTGCCTTGAGAAGTTCGGGGTGCTAACGTGCCAGAATGGACACCATTTTCTACCCGACTCAGAGCAGATTAGGCCTCCAGTATTTGCTCCATAAATATCCATCAAATAATGACCAATGGGATGAATGCAGCCTCAAGCCCAGGGGTTCCTCTCCTGGGTTTTTCATTATAATCAGATGGGGAATTTTAAATAGCCTGATATCTAGGCTCCAGTGCAGACCGGTTAAGTCAGATTATCTGCTGTGGGGTCCAAGCATCAGAGTTTTTAAAAGCTCACCAAATGATTCCACTGTGCAACCAGGACTGAAAATTCTTGTTCAACTAACACATGAATCTTTTCTACAAAATCCTTGACAGATGGCCATACAAGCCTCTTTTTGAAACTCTTCAGGGGAGGGACTCTGCTATTCTCAGAAGCAAACCATTCCCTTTTTTTTTTTTTTATGACACTAATTGTTCCAATTTTTTTTTCGTTACTGTGAGCCAAAACCTGCCTCTGTACCTTCCATCAGTCATTCAAACTCTGCAGTTTGGAACAATGCAAAATGAGTCTATTCCATTTTCTACATGACTGCTCTTTAGATATTCAAAGGCTGCAATAACGCCCTAACTTGACCTTCGCTTTTATGCTCTAAACGTTTTCAGTTCCTTCAGCAACTGCTCTTCAACCTCCTGTAATCATTTTCGTTTGCCAATACCACTTTTCTCCTGTGGAATTCTCAACTGAGTCCGTGGTCTGTGTCTGCAGCTGGAAATATACAGGGCAGCAAATGTTAAATGAATAGCGTGTGTGTGTGTGTGTGTGCGTGTGTGCGTGTGTGTGTGCGTGTGTGCGTGTGTGCGTGCGTGTGCGTGTGTGCGTGCGTGTGTGTGCGTGCGTGTGTGTGCATGGGTGCGTGTGCGTGTGCGTGTGTGTGTGTGCATGTGTGCGTGCGTGTGTGTGTGCGCCTGTGCGTGTGTGCGTGTGTGCGTGCGTGTGCGTGCGTGCGTGCGCGTGTGCGTGCGTGTGCGCGTGTGCATGCGTGTGTGTGCGTGTGCGTGTGTGCGTGTGTGCGTGTGTGTGTGTGTGCGTGCATGCGTGCGTGTGTGTGTGCGTGTGTGCGTGTGTGTGTGTAAAGCCTTGTGAGTGATGGGCCGACTTAAAGTAAATCTGCTTTAATTGGTGTACTAGGAAAAAAATAGGATTTCACTCTTTCTGTTCCATCTCCCAGAATTTGTTTTCTTAAACAGCATTTTTCTCTCTTGGTTAATTTGTTTGAACATCTCAGTTCTTGTTTTGCTTTTCAGGGAAATGTAGATATATATTTAACATGCATAACTTGCAGAGGAGAGGGGGTAGAAAAGGTTTATATTTGAGCTTTTCTCACCCATCCATTTTTTAGGAGTGCTGAGCCATGGAATTCATGGCCTGAAAAATAAAACAAAATAAAAATCAATAAATTTGAGAGAAAGGGAGTACTGCATCTGTGATACTTCAGGGAAAGCAATTCTTACCTTAATGACCAAGTCTATTGCAAATTTCGGGGGCGAACAGTTGAGCCTCTTCTGGACAAGTTGGTTACAGCAAGCCTTTGCTCCTCTGAAGACAATGTGCGAGGCCAGCCACCCTCACCCCACATAAAACAGAAGCCCAGTTGGCCTTGCAAAGTTCATCTCAAAAAGGGTTCAGGATGAGGGTAGATTTGTGCCAATTAATGTCTCATGTTGCAGAAAACATAGATAAATAGAGCTGGCAGGTAATCTTGATTTCGTAAAAGGGTTAAGGCTTTGAGAATCTCTTGATCAACTCGGAAAGAATCTTAAAGAGACAGTTTGGAATTCTAGCAAGACCAGTGTGGTGCAGCAGGAGGGACAGTGGAGACGACTTGGGGACAAGAGGGGAGATCTGAATCACAGGGCAGTCAATGGGCCTCCAGCTTCACTGCGATCATCACGCTGATCTGTGGGGAGTAAACTTCCCTTTCCAAGCCTTGGCTTATGGATTTGTGAAATGAAGATGAAAAATCATCACGATGTCAATGTTCAACCACAGAGTTGCTGTAGGAATGGCATGAATGAATTACTGTGCCAGGCCTGGATGGAAGACCCTCCTAAAATGTGAGCATTTTGCTGATTTTTATTTATTTATTTTTTGATACAGAGTCTCACTCTGTTGCCCAGGCTGGAGTGCAATGTTGTGGCCTCGGCTCACTGCAACCTCTGCTTCCCAGGTTCAAGCGATTTTCTTGTCTCAGCCTCCCAGGTAGCTGCGACTACAATCATGCACCACCACACCCTTCTAATTTTGTATTTTTAGCAGAGAAGGGGTGTCACCATGTTGGCCAGGCTGCTCTCAAACTCCTCAGCTCAGGTGATCCACCCACCTCGGCCTCCCAAAGTGCTGGGATTACAGGTGTGAGCCACCGTGCCCAGCCCATTTTGCCTAATTTTTAAGAGTTCACAGAGCTAGCAGGTTGGGGTCAAACTTCAGCTCCACCAAGCACCCAGTAACATGATCTAGTGAAGTCACTGATTACCTCTCTGCCTCAGTTTCCTCTGTACAATAAGGACCGTAAGATTACCTACCTTGTAGAGTTATTATTAAGACCAAATCACCTGATAGTTATCTAATGCAAATGGAGCGAAGCCTGATACATGGTTTGTAGGCAAAAAGAGCTAGGTAATAATAAAGGATTATCCCCTAACTGTGTTCCACTAGTTCTAAAACCTTTGGGGCTCTGTTTATTCAAGTGTAAAATGAAGAACATGGTTAAAGTCTTGGAGGATTCTTACCCTTATTCTTGGTATGGCAGGATTTGCAGGTTGCAATGTGAGTCTGGGCATAGGTCTGTCTCCCTCGCAGCCACCCTCTTCCCCTGGGTAGAGAGAGCATGCGTTTTTATTTTCCAGTACCTGGCTGGGAAATAAAGACTCAGCATTTGAGAAATGTTTTTGAAGAACGAATGGAGTAATTCATATAAAAATTCAGTAGCACCTGTTCCTGTGGCATCGGTGCTTGGCTTTGCTAGTGCTCTATGGAGAAGAAGTTGTGTGAGGCTCTTGGAGACAAGAAACTGAAAGGCCAACTTTGACTTTTCTGTTTCCTAGTTTTCCCACCTTATGTTTCTTTTTCAGTATTCCATCTTTATGATTCCTTTACAGAAATTTGCTCACTTACTTTCTACCTTGTTTCTCTGCAGTTAAAATTTGAATATAGCAATTCTTTTCAGAGGAAAAAAGGGGAAAAAGAAGGGGTCCATACCGAAAGACAGAAGGGAAATTCCACTTCTATTATATGATTTGGAGTAAGTTATGTAACTTCTCTGTGCTTCATCATTCATAATCTAAAGGGGATCTAGAAGAGGTGCCATTAGTGGCCCATTCAAAATTCATTTCTGTCTTCCTTCCTAACCAAACCACAATTTTCTTCAAGAATTTCCCGTCTTCCACCCAACTGTGGCTCATGAGGAGAGAGTCCCCAACCCAACCTTAACACCAAAGTCTAGGACTATTATGGAAGTCTAATATCTCTGCCAAGAACTGCCTCTGACAAGGTTATATGACGAAATTCTAGCAAGCAAAGAATGTCCTTGTCCTAAAAGGAGGTGCTTAAGAATAAATGTCTCATGTTATTCTATCAGACAGCCATAACTCTGTTCATTTTGCAGCTTTGAAAATAAAGATGACATGCTGTAGATGGTCAAGTGGAAATAGACAGAGAATGTAGGGTCTTGTTAACATTGTTGAGTCACTGAATTAAACAATCCTGGAGCCACTGAACCTTTTCTTGTTTCCTGAGATTATGAATTTTCTTTTTTGGTTAAGCCAGTCAATTTGGGCTTTTCTATTACTGACAACCCAAAACCCTCCCTTGGAAAACATTATCCATAACCTAGAGTGATCGAAGGAGTTGATGAGATAATGTACAATGCCTAGTACAGCCATTCCTCTGTATCCATGAAGGATTGGTTCCAGGACCACCCACAGATACCAAAATCTGAACTGGTCAAGTCTCTTATATAAAATGGCATAGTATTTTCTTATAACCTACGCACATCTTCCCCTTTTCTTTAAATCCTATCTGAGTGACTTATAGTACCTAATACTTGCCTATGTCACTTCAGTTGCAAATATTCAACGTAATACTTTGTGTGTGGCTAATTCATGTTTTGCTTTCTGGAATTTTGTAGAATTATTTCCCAAATATTTTCGATTTGCAATTGGTTGAATCCATGGATATAGAACCTATGAATGTGGAGGACTGATTCTATTTACTTTTTGTGCCAGACAGGTTAACATGTCCAACAAATGTTGATACATTTGTGATACCCTTCTTTTCTTGCTATGAGAGGATATTTTATTTGTTTCTGGGTTACTTAATAGTTATATTCTTGTCCTCAAAATAGATTGTTGCTTTTCTAGCCATCAGATTGGTGCACTTCCTCTTACCAAGGCATCTCACTAGGGTAAACATTTGACATATCTTTCCATGAAACCTGAAGAGCCCTTGGCAGGTATGGGGCAGGTGTGCTAACGGTACAAGGCTGGTGGCCAGTAGAGTGCTTTACCATAGTCGGATGGAATACTAAGATGCCCTCGATACCCACAGGAATCTTACAGTTCAACTTCTAATCTGTCTTCTTTGACTAAGAATTTCTTCTTTTTTAAATGTAGATATATTTATTTACATTTTTTTTTCTTTTTTATTGTACTTCACGTTCTAAGGTACATGTACACAAAGTGCAGTTTTGTTACATATGCATACATGTGCCATGTTGGTGTGCTGCACCCATTAACTCATCATTTACATTAGGTATATCTCCTAATGCTATCCCTCCCCCTTCCCAAGAATTTCTTAATGGTCATTTCAAACCTTAGGGAGAGAGGTTATGTGAGGTGGCTTTGAGAGGCATTTATACTCCATGGGTTTCAACATGCATAGTCCTGCTCCTTAACAGAACAATTGCCTTTATTGTTGACATTGCATATATGACATTGTGTGTCTCTTGGGAGATAAAACTGATTTAATGTAAAAACATGACATAGTTTTTTCGTTGGTTCTTTTCATGCAGATTTTTTTTTAAAAGGTTTAGGTGATATCTCAGTTTGTGAGATTAAGCTTTGGAAATGTGCTTTTTCTTAAACCGGAATCTGCAAACTTTTTCTGTAAAGGGCTAGATAGTAAATATTTTTGGCTTTGCAAGCCATATGGTGTCTGTCACAACTACTCGACTCTGTTGTAATATCAGAAAAGCCATAGACAATATGTAAATGAATGAGAGTGTGGCTGTGTTCCAATAAAATTTTATTTACAAAAATAGGTGGCAGGCCAGATTTGGCCTGTGGGTCATAGCTTGCCGGTTCTTGTTTTTAATCAGTGAAAAGATCAGTTTGAACACTTTGTCCTAGTTGTCACTAACCAACTGTGTGATCATGTTAAGTTATTTAACCTTACCAGGTCTTGGTTTTCTTAATCTGAAAAACAAAAGCACTGGATAAAGTGACCCCTAGGTTTCCCTCTGCAGCTAATATGTGAAATCCTGTGATTTCAATATGACTCTTGAAGGGTATAGCTAAAACCTGAGGGCCAGGCACGGTGGCTCACACCTGTAATCCCAGCACTTTGGGAGGCCGTGGCGGGTGGATCATGAGGTCAGGAGATCGAGACCATCTTGGCTAACACGGTGAAACCCCATCTCTACTAAAAATACAAAAAAAGTAGCCGGGTGCAGTGGCGGGAGAATGGCGTGAACACGGGAGGTGGAATTTGCAGTGAGCCGATATCGCGCCACTGCACTCCAGCCTGGGCAACAGAGCGAAGACTCTGTCTCAAAAACAAAACAAAACAAAACAAAAACTGAGTAAAGATGAGTAAGAACCTTATGGTCTTGTTTTGAATACACTCAGTTCTGAAGTCACTATGGACTATCAACAAACAGCATGTCCAACTGTATTAAAAATTCAGAATTCTATGAAATTAATAAGAAAAAAATGTTCATCTAAGTTTTAAAGGACTCGAGGGATAAATGCATTTGAAGAAGGAGAATAAATAGGACTACTACTGCCTATTAGGAGTCTTCCAAACAGTAAACAATATTCCTGTTTTTTACAGATATTGTTTATCCTTACACATAGCCTATGACATAGTGTGTTGTCTGTGTACACCAGAGGAACGGACTCTCTCTCATTATACGTACAGGAGAGAAATGATAAGAATTGATTCACACAATTGTGGAAGTCCCAGTATCTGCAGTCACTAAGCTGGAGACTCAGGAGAGCAGATGGTATAATTCTAGTCTGAGTCTAAAGGTATGAGAACCAGGAACAATGATGGTTAAAGTTTCAGTCAGAGGTCAAGTCTGAAGGCAGGAGAAGACCAATGTCAGGCAAAGAAAGAGAATATTATTTCACTCTTTTTTAAGAGTCTGTTCTATTTTGGCTGTCAATGGATTGAATAAGACTTTCTTAGGCTAATGGAGAATAAGGCTAATCTTCCCATCATGGAAATAAAGAAATACAAATCTACAGTGGTGGGAAGAAGTGGGATAACATTAAGGTGATCAGATTAACAGACAGAGTCCCTCCTTCTCCCCAACAATAAGCTCATCCGTGGTAGAGGCACATATTTTAATCCCCTTCTCTCCAGTGTTTGCTGTCTTTGCCTTTTTTTTTTTTTTTTTTTTTTTTTGAAGTTAAGAGCAATCGACCATGGCCCATAAGCAACAAACTATAAAAACTGAGCATGTAGGTGTAGAGAATAGTGGCATAATTAAATAAAACTTACAACAGAGTTAATTTGACACACACCTAATGATATACATAATGCAGTTTTGAGGCATGGTAATTAGGTATAAAATGGTAAGCTGTTGACATAAATGGCTGCAATTAGTATTGCTTCTGCACAAGCAAACCCTGTGTTAAATTTTACTTTTTTTCACTTTGTTGGTTCTTTGGGATTTATAAATAATCATCATTGTTGACAGATTTTGTAACTGAAGAGTGCAAGGCTTTGGAAATTCATGGCCAAAGAGCTATGTTTATTTATTTAATTTTATTTGTTTCCTTATATTGTTTGTTTGTACTATATCTTGCCAGTTTCACAAAGGCTTTGGGGATCATCTGCATAAACCATATATAATGCAATAGAAAAAAAATACACATACAATGATAAAAAAAACAGCAAGATCGGAGGAAATAACAGTGAGAAAAGAAAGTATAGATAATAAAGGAGGCTAACAGCTAATTTTGCTTCTTGTAGCAATGGCTAGATGATGATAACATCTGTGAACTGAGTGCCTAACATATCAATTTATTTCTTATTATTTTAACAACTCCGAAAATTAGACGTTTCAATTCATATTTTATAGATAAGGTGAGATAGACGAAAGTATGTTGACTATGTTCATTCAGCCAGTAAATGAGTGGAGCTGAGATGAAAACTTGGTCTGCATGACTCCAATCTCATAGTGCACTGTACCGGATATAAGGAGACTTGGAGTGAGGTGAAGTGAGGGAGATGATGAGGTTGGATTTGGAGAAAATAAACTTTGACTTCCTAGCACCTAGGAGACAGAGAAGACAGAAGTTGGTAGCCTTGCATGGCCCATGCAAACATAACCACTAACAGGAACCACATGACAGCTCCTAGAGGCTATTAGCACTCAGCAAGCACCCACATTTATTTAATGATTTATTGAGGGGAGGGGATGTTTCAAAATTATTAAGTATGTATTTGTCAATACACTGATGTATTACTTACCCATTTGAATGTGGACCCCTTCCTTGCTGTAAAGAGTCATCTGTATTTTAAAGAAAATGATTTTGAAAGATGATAAACTCTACTCATTGCAAACGCAGATAAAAAAAAAAAAAAAGAAAGAAAAGTACAAAAACAAATCGTATCTGCCCTAGATTAACAGAGGCTAATGGTTTAATGTTCTATCACAGACCCCAAAAATTAAAATATGAACATTATTAAACAGATCCTGATGATTAAAATTTAGAAAGCTTTTCAGAATTCATCTGTGAATTCGATAGAAGATTATGGATGATTGGAGAATATTTTATAGGTTCAATGATATTTGAGACATATCTTTAATCATATCAAGATTTCAAGAGCTGAGAAAACAAAGCAAACACAGGAAAATAATAAAAGGAAAAAAAGAGTAGCAGATGCACACCGTATATGTGGACATGATTGTGGCAAAGCTCATTCAACTTGACTCCTGTGCCACTCACTACCTGAAAGCCTTGGGCAAGCTATTTACTCATCTCTTATGCATATTTCTCTCTGTAAAAATGCCACAAGGTAAAGAATAAATAATATAGTGCACTTTAGGTTCATGGCGCCAAGCCTGGCACATACTAAGTACTCAATAAATGTTGGGTATTTTTTGTTAATAATTATTGAATGAAGTATAGGACACTGGAGTTAGACCATTATTGCATATTTAATTTATAACTGACATTGTACTGATTATTTATAGGTATTACTTCATTTAAACTTGGTAAAAAAATTATGAGGCAGATCTTCTTATTATCTTTACAGAAAGTAAATCAAGACAAAAAGAGGTTCAGTTACTCATCTGATGCCACACCAAGTAAAGGTGGCAGAGCTGGGCTGTACACCCACACAAAGTCCAATGTAGCTGGCTTGCCACCTGGTTAGTTTGTTCTCAAGTCGTCCACAGTATGCAGACAAAAACCCTCATCATTGATGTGGGAAAGATGACTTGGGTGTTAAAATAAATGAAACATGATTTTTCCTCTTTATTTCTGTCCTGCTCCCATCCATAGTGTGAAATGAAGAGTGAAAAGCAGAAATCAAGATAAGGGTAAAATTACAATTTTTTAAACTAGGATTTTATCTAAAATTAAGAGAAAAACACTAATTTTTGTCTTTCTGAAAAGTAAACTAGGAATTATTTAGTTTCTGTATGTCTATGTGAATCAATAACTATAATAATCATAATAACGGCAAGTATATCATAGAATATATTTCAAGGCATCTTTCTCATGCATTCCACCATGCCTTCTGCTCCTCTCTGCACTTCCTCATATCCCTAAACATCATTAACCAAGTAGAAATTCCAAAGATAGACAGAGTCCTTTGAAACAAATGTTCTCTAAAGTAAAAGTCATCCCTTGAAGTTGACAAAAAAGGGGACCTCAAATTTCTAGTGACAGTGTACTTCCAAAATATTATGCAACTGGTACATTCTTGAACCCTTTCTCGTATGACCATTAAAGATTTATAATCATGGAGTCTTAAATTTGGGAACCGACTATAGGGCATATTTAATCTCTTCCATCCTTTCATTTCACTGAAGCCTAGAAATGAGATCATGAGGAACTGGCAGAATCAGATCAAAGCAAATATATCCTGCCCATCAGTGTTTGAGATTTGGGCCACACCACACTGCTCCCCCACCCCACCAACATTGCAATGAGGAAGGAGACGTGCCGCCTCCAGCCCTGGAGAATAGGGCTATAGAAACACTTAGTTTTTTTATATCAAATTGTCATCATAGGAGATCCTTAGAAGGAAAGCCTCTTATCTACCTACCGACAGAGAGTTTTCATTTACTGCAAATGTCAAGATGGGATTAGCATGCTTTGAGAAGTCAGGCATGGGGGTCTGAATCTGATCTACATGAAGATGCTTCAGGACAGAAATGCTATCTCTCAGGGCTCCTCATTCTACATGAAATTGAACAACAAATGCTAACTACCTTCCTCCCCTAAAGGTGAATAAAAGCAACACTGGCTTTGCGGGAAGTTTCCATTTTGTAAGCAATGTGGTTTCCTCCCTTAAATCTGCACTACAGAAAAGTTACTACCTTTTGTGACAGCCCTTAAGATTATATGCCTCCCCCAGTGTCACCTTGATAACTCTCCTCTGTCTTTCATCTCATTTCTTTCAAGTTAAGGAAAGGAGAAATAAAATAACATTTACTCTTCTTCCATGAAGAGCAAATCTTCTCTTACTTTTAACTTCAATTATTGCTTCTGCATGACTTTAAAAAAAAATAATTAAAATCTCCCTTAACAACATTCACAGCTTAATCATTTTCATGCTTTGTTCCAAGGTCTATGACTCTCTTCTTCACTTCACTTACTTAGCTGGAGACTGTCCAAAACATTCCTTTTCTTACATCTGTGTTTATCCCTGGTATTTGTTCTTAGTGGATTTCAAAACATGACTGTTCTCCTTGTGTTTCTGGCTCCGAAAATACTAAAATGAATGCCAAATGTTAGAGAATGTACGTGCACTTTTGAAGTCCTTCAGCCATTCATGCAAAGAGATGTGTTCAGTGCAGACTTAGACACTGTTCTTTTTTTTTTTTTTTTTTTTTTTTTGAGACGGAGTCTCGCTCTGTCGCCCAGGCTGGAGTGCAGTGGCGCGATCTCGGCTCACTGCAAGCTCTGCCTCCCGGGTTCACGCCATTCTCCTGCCTCAGCCTCCCGAGTAGCTGGGACTACAGGCGCCGCCACCACGCCCGACTAATTTTTTGTATTTTTAGTAGAGACGGGGTTTCACCGTGGTCTCGATCTCCTGACCTTGTGATCCGCCCGCCTCGGCCTCCCAAAGTGCTGGGATTACAGGCGTGAGCCACCGCGCCCGGCCTACTTAGACACTGTTCTAAGCAACACTGCCATGAACATGCAATACTCTTGCCTTCATGGAACTTGCATGCCAGTAAGGGATGCAGTCAATAAGAATAATAAATCTGAATATTTTACAGCAAGTACATGGAGCGGTGCAGTGACTGGCTCTCTCCACAAGGCATGTGCCACTGATTTGGACACAACCCCCAAAACTCCCCATCGCTTTCACACCCAGCCTGCTCATTCATAGATAGATTAATATAATTTCAAATAGCTGTAAGTGACAAAGAGAGAAATCAACCCAGGTAAGTTCAGGGACTGTGTTTTATATGCATATATACTTTTCTTTTCTCCTTAAATAATGTCTCTTTGAGGAAGTGACATTTGAACAGACACCTAAATAAGGTGAAAAAGTAAGGTTTGGGAGAAAAATTTCTAAGTGGAGGGGAAGTCCATGACACGAAAACACCTTTGATTTATTGGAGGATCTGCTAGAACACTAAAGTGATTGTAAATACAGGAGAGAAAGCAGAAAGGGAGAAGAGAGAGGCCAAGAACAGATCACACAGGGTCACGTAAATCTCATGAGGAAATGTGGATTTCGTTCGAAGCATAATCATAAGCTACTGGAGGCTTTGGGGCAGGGGTTTAAATGAGGCAGTTGCAGTATTTTTCACCTCACCTAGGTGACTCTGTAGAGGGTAGACCTCAGCTGGGGAAGGAGAAATCAGGTTTTGTCCTAAGCTACTGGATGGGTGGCCGGAAGGACTGGGTAGCATGTTTGTGCAGGGAAATGGGGAGCCTGCAGACTTTATGACACAGTGTACTGGAGCAGGTAGACCACAAGCCCTGGAGTCAGCCAGAGAAGGGCTTGATCCTCAGGTTGTAATCCACCCGGGCTGACTTAATGTCTGTGTACATGTGGATAAAGAGCTTGATCTCAACTGTGAAGTGTGGACGCTGCTGCCTACCCTGCAGGGGTGTTAGGAGTTATCAGGTGATGATATAAACAGAGTTTCTAACAGGGCAGCTAATGGGTTCACAGTCAAAGCCGCAGTCTTTTGAGTCAGACCAGGATTTGAATCCCAGCTTAATTAGTCGCTTTACTTGGTAGAGGAGTTTGTGCAGTAGGTGAATCTCGGAGGTGCTTTCTCCTCTTCTGCAGGGTTTTTAGAATGATACCATTTCACATGATTGTTTTGAGAATTAAAACTATGGTGGAAGCACCTAAGACACAATGGATGCAATTTAGTAGCTGGCACGAGGTTTTGGACTGGTTCCCTTAACTTCTCTTTGCCACGGTTTCTCCTTCTGTAAAATGGAAACGTCTGATATGTTTGTGAAGATCAAATAAGAAAACATATATGTAGTGTTTACCAGAATGCCTGGCATGCACTTTGTGTTAAAAACAATGTGAGTTGATGCCATGATCATCACCAGCAGCACCTTTCTGTCACCTCCCCTGCTCCGAGCACGTGAAACACATTTTCACATCAAAGACCAAGTTTCTGAATGGCTTGAGGTGCTCAGGCTGAAGAATGCCTGCAATCCTCTATCTCTGCTTTTAAGTCACCAAAGCTGGAGGGGCAGCATATTCTGGGTAAAAGACGTTAGACAGAATCTGGAGGGGTCTGTCCCTGCCTCTACGATTAAAAATCAGAAATTTTCTACATAAAACTCCTAGATTGCTGACTTGGCTTTGGTAAAATATCTGAATATTTTACAAGTATGTGGAGCGGTGCAGTGACTGGCTCTCTCCACAAGGCATGTGCCATTCATTTAGACACAACCCCCAAAACTCCTCGTTGCTTTCACACCCAGCCCGCTCATTCATCCGTGTTGCTTAATGAGTATGCAGAGGATTTTGAGTGTGAAATCGTGGCTCACTCTAAGAAAGAATATGATCTAGACCTGGAGACTCTCCAGATTTTCAGATCCCAGAATTCATGTTTTCTGGTAGAAACATGAATACTAATAATGCAGACAAAATTCTCGAAACAGCCAAGTGTTCGGTCTGTATTTGCCTGCTCTGCTTCATTAGCCATCGTTCCTACGGCTTCACATCTGCGAGTCTGTAGACAGGACAGGCTGAATGACACAGACCGTTGTTTTGTTGAAAACGAATGGTTGTAATCCTGATTAAAGCATCATGTGGGAGATTTTATAATAATAATTATCCGTAGTTCCCATTAGAGCCAGCAGGAATCTGAATCACATTTAATAATCGAAAGCTTGGAAGTAGTGACATTTAAGTATATTGAGATTTAAGTGCAGGGATTCCAAGAATGAGGAAGTGGGTATTGCTGCTCTCTAGCCTTGATTAGGTCTGTAACTGTCAGATCAGCTTAGACTAGTTGATACTAAAACCTTCTCTGGTAGATCATTCAGCTACTTATTGTCAATTTTCTGTTGTACCTTGTTCTCTTATTGACTTCCACTTTTACGTATTCTTAATGGTGGTGGCAGCTCTATTATTGTGCCAGCAATTCAAGCTAATTAACAGAAACCACCAAAAGAAAGATCTCTACTATTTCCAGTTCCTTAGGTTTCCTTCCATGCAGTGATGGCCACCAGAGGAAACAAATCAGACAATTAGGCTTTATGATTAGAACGCTTTTATTAACAAAGACTACCATGTCATTGGTAGAGATGAGGGGTCTGCGGAATCCAAGAAGTCCCCAAGCTACAGACTCAGTCTTTTCTGTTTGTCCTTTGATAAAACTTCCTCAAATCCATCTCCAAGCCTTTCCCCAAGATGGAGCCCACAGGATTATATCTAAGGCCTCTGCCCACAGAGTGGATGCCAATGCACCCCTTCCCTTTTTTTTTCTTTCTTTAATGACCTTAACTCTTGTATATATGAATATCAAACACTCTTCATTCTTCTCATTTTTGTATATACTTTTTGCCCTGTCATCGTCTCTAACTTCTCCAACTTAACATATTCTTCTCTGTAAACTCAGATATCTCTCTCTTTCAAACAAAAGACTAATAATTAATACTCAGGGACACTTTAATTGTTGGTATTTCTTCCCACCTGAAGACTTTACTCTTAAGTGATGTTCTCATGTTTGGGGAAACCACACATAATTCAATAAAACATGTTGCTTCTGCTCCTCAACACAAGTGTTAGGGGTGGTCTCTACTTAATGTATTTTCACATGTGACTGTAGACTTAAAACCATAATAGATTAATAATAAAGTTTTACACTCCAGGGTCCATTTTTACTTGGCAATATTATATTAACTCCACTTATCACCAGGAGTCGTCAAGTAAAACAAAACAATTTTTTAAAGGGGTTCTCACTTTTCTCAACACTGCATAAAAATTCTTAAATTAAAAAAAAAAAACTTTCTCCCTTTTTTTTTAAAGCATAAAAGCAAGGTAGCAGGTTTAACGGGGAAAAACTGGTTTCACTACCGTGTACTCTCCATAGTATTCTGAAAATAATTGTGGGGCAATGGAGAACAGATTGTGTCTTCACATCTCTTGTTAGGCAGGGAACCTGTCTAGACAGCAATCTCAAGGACACCTGAGCTGCTTCCTGCAGGGTCACAGTTACTCTGCAGTGTGAGAGGGCCAGCCCAGTATGCTTTCAAGAACCCAGGAAAGGTCACCCATACAAAGAACCACCTTCCCCTTCTTGTGCTGATTCTTGATGCCTGAAATCTGTTGAAGAAAGACAAATAGGATCCCAAGTGGTGCAAGGCTGAGGCAGGAAGTCAAACCAGAAGGAAGAAAAAGAGGGAGTACCTGAGGAGACAGAAGGAGATGTAGGGAGGAAGAGAAGAAAGAGAGCCAGGAAGGAGGCACAATTTTATTCTAATGCTTTTCAGATTTTTCTGGATGTGTGACCAGGGATAAGTCAGTTCCTTACTATAAAAGAGGAAGAAGGGCATGAGCCTCATAAGACTGTTGTGAGGATTAAACAAGGTCTTGCTATAGGAAACACATCTATGTGTTAACGTGATGAATGGTTTCCTTCCCCTCTCTGATGATCAGAAATCTCTGATCATTTCCTAATGAATTATCTTAGGAAGGTGAGCAAGCAAGGTCAAGAGTCTGCCCAGACCTTGGACTGTTGGAGAGCAGAAGGTGAAGCTCTACAGTGCTAATGCATATTTTTCAACTTTCAGTATTTTCTTAGCATGGGTTTTGTTTGTTTGGCAGGGATAGTGGCAAGCATAAGCTCAATGTCCCTTCACCCAAATGTCTCAATTTATTGGACAAAAATTCTTCACCCTATAAACATTCAGATGACTGTTAACAGAGAAGTTGGAGCAAACCTGCTCTGATGTGGTTGGGGGAAGAAAAAGGTATGTTACAAAATATCCTCTTAATACCTTCAAATATCTGCAAGAATCTCAGATGGGGATTAGACCTGGCCTCAATAGAAAGAAGAACAAAGCAGGAAAGCAAATGGAATTGTTTAGCACCATTTATATTATAAGACGTTAACATATGTCATCCGCAATCTCAGATCCTCTGTATAAAAATATAGAGTAAAAAAAAAATTACCAATGGCTATTACTGTTATTATATCATTACTATTTATTGAAACTTATTTCTCACCAAAACAAAGCTAAGCATTTATATATTAATACATACTGTCAATTGAGGATTTGACCTATCTGCGTAGCACTTTGGAGTTGATGTAAACTTTAAAAAAATCACTCCATCTGACCATCCCTACCTCTCACATAGCACACCTGACAACCATCAGACTCCTCAGATGGAATCCAAAGATGCCACCTCTTCCTCGAATCACGATGCCCACTTAGAATCAGTAGGCTAGCTATTTCTATTCTCAGCACTGCCTCCTCGGTTTGTTTCTTGCTTCTTCTTCTTCTTCTTCTTCTTTTTTTTTTTTTGTTCCATTCACAAACCTGTCTTCTTTCCCACTGGAATGGACGTCATTGATCTTATCCTTCACAGCTGTCATGCATACTTAGACAATAGTATGGGACAAAACTGAGGAGAACAGGAGGGCTGCTTTTTCTTTTCATATGTCTTGTGGTGGCCTTGGGGTTCTTATTGGCCTGGGTTAGGGACTGATTCGGGAATGTTGGACATGAAGGGTTTGATGATGCACTGCGCGGCTATCCACTCACTCAAAGGACAAATGGACAAAAGCAGAAACTGCTTCATCCATTAAAAAAAAAATTGATTTTGAGGATGATGAAGAAACACAATAAAGAAAGAAGGAAAAACGGTTCCTTCTGAAAGAAAACTTTAGTATGGGCAAAGTTCCTGTAAAGGATCTTGAGTTATGAATAGAAACCACAAAGACTTGACATTTATTGTGAACTTTCAAGGAACACTGGACAAAATGTGATTTATTTTTAGAAAAATAATAACTGGTAAAGCAATGGTGCACTTCTAGCAAAACCCACTGGAAAACTCCATTTCTAAGATTGAAGAACCCTAGTCTGTTGGATTTATAATGCTTCAAAAATGAAAATATAATGCCCAATTATTAATTCTTATTGTTTCTTTGTTTAAGGTACAGAACAAAGTGAATGCATATTTAAGGCTCTTAGGCTCAGGCTTAGCATGTGAATTTCCTCAGGGAGCAGTGTGAAGGCAGTAGCCCCTGGTTCTAGGAGCCAGTATCGTCTGCATAGAGCTAAGGTCCAACAGTTGATCTTATCCTTCAGAACCTTACTCTTCCACATGCATAATGCGAGGGTAGCCTTCCACCAGCCCACATGGATCTGTCTTGTCCTTCTCTTCACGTGGAAAAAGAAAATGGGTAAAGACCAGGAGTAGCCTCGGTGTAGAGTGCATCTACAGCTAAAACCAAACTGACACAACTGTATATTTAGGGAAATGGGCTATATATTCACCTGCAGGAGAGAGAAGAGGCAGCATGACTTAGAAAAGCAGGGTAGTCATCTACAACAGGACCACTAAAGGATGACACAGGATCTGAGGACAAGAACTGCAAGAATAAAGAGAGGCAGGCAGCATATGGTGATAGTTATGAAGAAATTCACTTTCAGACATTATGTCTTAAAATATATATATATATATATATATATATATATATATTTTTTTTTTTTTTTTTTCCTGAAAGGGCATTGGGTTGACTTCTGCTTCAGTCACTGACATAACCTTTGCTTTTCTTTTCGAGAGTTACCTTGGGAGCAGCCCAATATGGATTTGACTTGTTCATTTGGCATGATTTAGTACCTGAGTTAGCTTTTCAGAAATCTTGCCAATATTAGCATTGTGTGCAGACGCTTCTCAAATGAGTGGCACCTTGGGACATCAGCAGAGATGGTGCTATTAAATCACACAGCCAGTGTCCTCTGCCATTCTATGAAAGGCAGGCAAGAGTGCTGCAGCTTCCCGATGCCTCCAGATAAACTATAGGGCCTTTGATGGAGTGCTCTGGGTAAGCTACCATAGTGGTGAGGTGCATTTGAGTGAGTGTGATAGAGACAGCCAAGGTGGCGGCCATGGGCCATGGTAAGCTGTGTCAGCCTTTCCCACTGCATATGGCTGCCTGGCTGCCTCTATGGTGAAAGGTAACTGTGGGTAGTAGACAAATGATTGGTGAAAAGAAGACAGGAGCAGGAAAAGGGCAGGAAATGCCCACTGAGACAGATAATCGAGGAAGAACGAATAGACAGATGGCGTGGAAAGACCGTGTTCACAGACCCCATGGCACGTCCCTTCCAGCTGTGTGACCTTGTACCAGTGAGCTTGGCTTCCCTATCTCTTACATAGGAAACCCAACAGGCTCTTGTGGCTGTGTTCTGATCCATTAGCCATTTGAGAAGCCCCTTACTTCCTTTCCCATCTTCTCTATCCCACCATGTAGGTTAATTTTTTTTTTTTTTCATTTCCAAATTGCTGAGAACTACAGTAACAACCCCATATGGCTGTCAGTCAGATAGAAAGAAGGTTATTGCTTTTTCAAAACAGGATACAGTTACAGCAGGGATATAAAATGTTGGCTTTCATCGAGTAATTTCAGATGTCCTGTTGGCTCTTCTGTCCTCTGCAAATGCTCTTTCCCTGTTCACTGGCCGGAAGCTGCTTCTTCTCCTTGAGCAAGGTCAGAGAAAGGAGCTGAAGTATATTTTCTGCTAGATATTGAACACACAAATGATGGTACCCCATTTGGGCAGCCACAAAATGCCCTTGCATCGTTTTTGATCACTGGGGTGCTAGCACAACGATATCACCACAAACCCTCAGCATGTTGCTAATTTGAGCTGTTCTCTAGATATGATGGCAGCTCCTGGATGGGCACCAAGAGTCATTAGAAGGTAGAGGAATGGTCAGATTGGCTATGTGAGCAGCCATCACCAGAGTCCTTGGGGTCATCGTGGGAGCTGAAGTCCTTGGCGGCCACATTATGCTAATGGTTTCTGTCTTTAACTCAGACTCTTGGCTTTCTCCTGTCTCTGGTCTTGGGAATTGACTATTTCCCCAGAGTCAAGGCCTATCTACTAGAGCAAAGGGCAAGGTGTCCTAGCCATTCTGGGCATTCAGTAAAGGTCAAGCTTTTTTTTTTTTTTTTTTTTTTGTACACAGAGTAAATACAGACACACAGCTCTCTGAGGAAAATGGTCCAGAAAGGATTTCTGTCAGCCAAATTTGGTTATGTTTTACATTCTTTATCAGCAAATAACAATACTATGACTCCGTTCCTCACTTAGATGTAAACCAGTCTCTTTTGGCCAACTTATTAGCTCAGAGGTTATCTTCATTTGTCCTTGTGTTCTCAAAGGCTGGCCATAGGACCTCTTCATGAATGACACCAAAATGCTGAATGATGTAGGAATTAATGCTTTAACATTTCTATTTACTTTTCTCTGTCAGTATTTAATGAAATGCAGTTTTAATTTCTTTTAAATTTTCATAGTTTCCATATCCCTTATGCCCGTATTTAAAATACATTATGTAGAGAAAGGCTGAATTTTTCCTCTTGAAATAGCAGTGAAATTTGTAGGAATTCTTGAGAGAACCAAGAAATACATCCACATGAAGATGGATGTGATAATTAACTTGGTATAAGTCATTGTTAAATAACTACTAAAATATTTATATATTTGTCTGATTATAAAAGGTAGATGTGCTCAGTTTAGAAATGGCGCCTGTAGTCTCAGCTACTTGGGAGGCTGAGGCGGGAGAATGGCGTGAACCCGGGAGGCGGAGCTTGCAGTGAGCCGAGATCACGCCACTGCACTCCAGCCTGGGAGACACAGCGAGACTCCGTCTCAAAAAAAAAAAAAAAAAAAAATACAAAAACTTAGAAAATATGAAACACTTGTAATTAAATCAGTGAGTAATATTGACTTTTAATAGTTTTGATATCAAGGTCCTTTTTTCTTTTTCTTTCTTTCTTTTGAGACAAGGCCTCACTCTGTCACCCAGGCTAGAATGCATTGGCCGAGTCTGGGCTCACTGCCACCTCTGCCCCCCGGGATCAAGGGATCCTTTTGCCTCAGCCTTCCCAGTAGTTGGGTCTACAGGCACACACCACCATGCCCAGCAATTTTTTTGTATTTTTAGTAGAGACAGGATCTCACCATGTTGCTCAAGCTGATCTCGAACTTCTGAGCTCTAGCAATCTGTCCTTCTTGACCTCCCAAAGTGCTGGGATTACAGGTGTGACCAATGGCACCCAGAAGTATCATGGTCTCTACTTTGGTATGTTTGTAAATGCTTGCTCTCTCTCACTCTCTGTCTCTGTGTGTGTGTACATGTGTACGTGTGTGTGTGTATAAATTGCACAGAAATATATACAGTGTACCTCATTTGTTTGCACTCTGCTTTATTTCACTTTGCAGATATTATGCTTTTTAAAAATGGAATGTTTTTGGAAACCCTGAAATGAGCAATCTATTGGCACCATTTTTCCAATAGCATGTGCTTATTTCATGTTTTTGTTACATTTTGGTAATTCTCACACATTTCTCACACAGTTATTATTATATCTGTTATGGTGACCTGTGACCAGTGATCTTTAATGTTAGTTATCCTTGTCATTGTTTTGGGTCACCAAGAGTGCACCTGTATAAGACAGCAAACATAAGTGATAAATGTTGTGTGCCATGACTGCTCCACTGACTGGCCGTTCCCCTATCTCGCTCCCTCTCCTTGGGCCTCCTTATTGCGTGACACACAACAATAAATATTGAAAATAGAACAATTAATAACCATGAGATAGCCTCTGACTACTCAAGCAAAGGGAAGATCTGCACATCTCTCTCTTTAAATCAAAGCTAGAAACGGTTAAGCTTAGCAAGGGAGGTATGACAAAAGCCAAGACAGGCTAAGGCCTATGCCTCTTCTACCAGTTAGCTAAGTTGTGAGTGTGAAGAAAAAATTCTTGAAGGAAATTAAAAGTGCTACCTCAGTGAGCCCTCAAATGATAAGAATGCAAAATGGCCTTAAAAATGTTAGTTGTCTGGACAGATGATCAAACCAACCACAGCATTTTCTTAAGCAGTAGCCCCATCTAGAGAAAAGCCTTAACTCTTTTCCATTCTATAAAGGCTGAAAGAGGAGAGAAAGCTTCAGAAGAAATGTCTGAAACTAGCACAGCTCTGCTTATGAGGTTTAAGGAAAGAAGCTGTCTCCATAACATGCAGGTGCAAGATGAAGCAGTAAGTGCTAATGTAGAATTTGCAGTGAATTATTCAGGAGATCCAGACGACATAACTGATGAAGGTGGCTGCACTAAACAGATTTTCAATGTAGATAAAATGGCCTTTTTTTTTTTTTTGGAAGAGAAAGTGATCTAGGACTTTCATAGCTAGAGAGGAGAAGTCAGTACCTATTTTCAAAGCTTCACAGAACAGACTCTTTCTAGGGGTTCCTGCCTCTGGTGTCTTAACATTGAAACCGATGCTCATTTACCATTCTGAAAATTCTAGGGCCCTTAAGAAGTATGCTAATATAATCTGCTTGTGCCTCATAAATGGAGCAACAAAACCTGAATGGCAGCACATCTGTCTACAGCATGATTTCCTGACTTTGTTAAGTCCACTGTTGTGACTTACTGCTCAGGAAAAAAACAAAAAACAAAAAACATTCATTTCAAAATATTACTGCTCATTGACAATGCACTTAGTTACCCAAGATCTATGATAAAAATGTTTGAGGAAGTTAGTGTTATTTTCAGATCTGCTAACACAACATCCATTCTGCAGCCCATTGATCAATAGTAATTTTGACTTTCAAGTCGTATTATTTAAAAAATACATGTTGTAAAGCTATAGCTGCCAGTTAGTGGTTCTTCTGAGGGATCTGGGCAGAGTAAATTGAAAACTTTCTGGAGAGGATTCACCATTCTAGATGCCATTAATAACATCTGTGATTCAAGAAAAAAAAAAAAAGGTAAAAATATCAACATTAACAGGAGTTTAGAAGAAGTTGATTCCAACCCTGATGGATAAATTTGAGAGATTCAGCAGAGAAAGTAACTATAGATGTGGTGGAAAGAGCTAGAGAAATAGAACTAAAAGTGGAACCTGAAGATGTGACTGAATTGCTGCAATTTCATGATAGACTCTAAAGTGTGAGACGTTGCTACTTATGGATGAGCAAAAAAAAGTGATTGCTTGAGATGGCATCCACTCCTGGTGAAGAGGCTGTGAACATTGTTGAAATGACAGCAAAGAATTTAGAATATGAATTTGAGAGGATTTACTCACATTTTGAAAAACGTTCTACTGTGGGTAAAAAGCTATCAAAGAGCATCACATGCTACAGAAATATCTTTCATGAAAGGAAGAGTCAATCCATGTGGCAAACTTCATTGTTGTCCTATTTTAAGAAATTGCCACAGCCACCCTGATCTTCATCAACCGACACCCTGATCAGTCAGCAGCCAACAACACTGAGGCAAGACCCTCCACCCGCAAAAAGATGATGACTTGCTGAAGGTTCAGGTGATCCTTAGCATTTTTTAACAATAAAATATGTTAATTAAGGTAAACACATTGTTTTTTAGGCATAATGTTATGCACACTTAATAAGCTATAGTGCAAACAACTTTTATATGCAGTGGGAAAGCAGAAAATGTGTATGATTATCTTTATTGCAATATTTACTTTACTTAAATGGTCTGGAACAAGACTTGCAATATTTCTAAGTGATGTCTGTATGGGCATGTATATATCACGCAAGTGGGATCTACACATACATATGTATGTATAGAAGCTTACGTATATATAATTTAGTACCCTGCTTTTGTTCAACATGAATTTACATTATGACCTTTCCCTTGTCGTTAAATGCTCCACAAAAATTTGATTTAATTAATTCATTGTTAATGGCTTTTAGACTCTTTTATTCCCTATAAAATTTATTGCCAAATAATAGCCATATATTCTCCTTTTTTTTTTTTTTTTTTTTGTGACGGAGTCTCGCTCAGTCACCCAGGCTGGAGTGCAGTGGTGCGATCTAGGCTCACTGCAAGCTCCACCTCCCGGGTTCACGCCATTCTCCTGCCTCAGCCTCCCGAGTAGCTGGGACTACAGGCGCCCGCCACCTCGCCGGGCTAGTTTTTCGTATTTTTTAGTAGAGACGGGGTTTCACCTTGTTAGCCAGGATGGTCTCGATCTCCTGACCTCGTGACCCGCCTGCCTCGGCCTCCCAATCCTGTGATCTTTTTTATAATTTCAACTTTTATTTTAGATTCATGGGATACACATGCAAGTTTGTTACATGGGCATATTGCACGATGCTGAGGTTTGGGGTACAAATGGTTCCATCACCCAGGTAGTGAGCATAGTAACCAATAGGTAGTTTCTCAGCCCTTGCCCTGACCCGAGTAGTCCCCAGTCTCTATTCTTCTCATCTGTATGGCCACCATACCCAATGTTTATCCCCCACTTAGAAGTGAGAATATGCAGTATTTGGTTTTCTGTTCCCATGTTAATTTGCTTAAGATGATGGCTTCCAGCTACATCCATGTTGCTGCAAAGGACATGGCTTTACTCATTTTTATGGCTGCAAAATATTCCATGGTGTATATATACCACATTTTCTTTATGCGGTCCACAACTGATGGGCACCTAGGTTGATTTCATGTCTTTGCTATTGCGAACAGCGCTAAAGTGAATATACTAGTTCCTGTGTCTTTTTGGTAAAGTAATTTGTTCTCATTTGGGTTTATATGTGGTAAGAGGATTGCTGGGTCATGTGTGAGTTTTCACTCTTATAAATTAAAATGTGAAAACGAACACACTAGTTTGGTAGTCTTTGTGGCTGAAAATACTGAGTCCACAGGAGGGTTCCAGAGTTTGCTGTGTTCTTCACGTCCCCATTTCCAGGATCTTTCTCCTCCTTTCTAATGTCTTCCTTGTTCTCCACGTCCCTGGTCTAAAGAAGTGATGGCACGTGCTATGCATGCTCCCTAGACTTCACTTCCTTTAAAACATGGCAAATGACCGTTGAATAAGCAGAGACAATATCCTTTATTTCACATCTCATTGGTGGGGGGGGGGGGGGCATGAATTAATTTCTATGGATGAAATAAAGGGAAGGAAAACCATTTACTAAGCTTGATGAGGAAAGATTCTCGAAGTAGGAAACTCAGAGCTCGGAAGCAGTCTTCCTTCTAAGGGTCTTGTCGCCTCTGCGTCAGGAAGCACTCAATTGGTTAGTATAAGGGTCAAGGGAAAATTTCCCCATTGCCTCTGAAAGGTACCTGAAAATCACTGAGACATGGCAGATTAATAGGAGGAAAGGCATACAAATTTGCCTGATTATAGTTTTACATGACACAGGAGCCTTCGGAACGAAGAGCTGAAAATACAAGAGAAACTCCACTTTTGTTCTTAGGTTCAGTGAAGTTTGGACATTTCTCCAAACTTGATTGGACAAATAGGGTACGATCTGATCTAGACTGGGAGGGGAAAACCGACAAGGCCTGTCTGTCTAGCTTCTTCTCTGCCACTGAGCAACATTCCTTCCTTCTGGGCGTGGGGCAAGACCTTCTCTGGAAGGGGGGATCTTATGATCTACAATCAGACAAAGCAGATCAGAGAATGTCTTTCTTTTGCTTTTTTTTTTTTTTTTTTTTTTTGAGACGGAGTCTCGCTCTGTCGCCCAGGCTGGAGTGCAGTGGCGCGATCTCGGCTCACTGCAAGCTCCGCCTCCCGGGTTCACGCCATTCTCCTGCCTCAGCCTCCCGAGTAGCTGGGACTACAGGCGCCCACAACCGCGCCCGGCTAATTTTTTGTATTTTTAGTAGAGACGGGGTTTCACCGTGGTCTCGATCTCCTGACCTTGTGATCCGCCCGCCTCGGCCTCCCAAAGTGCTGGGATTACAGGCGTGAGCCACCGCGCCCGGCCTGCTTTTTTTTTTTTTTTTTTTTTTTTTTTTTGAGATGGAGTTTCTCTCGTCACCCAGGCTGGAGTGCAAAGGCACGATCTTGGCTCACTGCAACCTCCGCCTCCTGGGTTCAAGCAATTCTCTTGCCTCAGCCACTCAAGTAGCTGGAACGACAGGCTATGCGCCACTGTGCCCGGCTAATTTTTTTGTATTTCTGGCAGAGATGAGGTTTCACGATTTTGGCCAGGTTACTCTCAAACTCCTGACCTCAGGTGATCCGCTCGCCTTGGCCTCCCAAATTGCTGGGATTATGGGTGCGAACCACCACACCTGGCCCAGATAATGTCTTTATGGCCAGTTTTTACACAGAAAGGCAGAAGGAAAGTTAGAGTAATATTTTTAGGTTTTATGGTTGGTTTTGGGAAAAAGGGGTTCTAGTTTCTGTGGGTAGTCCCAGGGGAGAATGAGGGGCCAGAGGCAGGAGGGTCAGAGAAGGTCAGAGAAAATCTTTTGCTTCTGAGGCCTTCATTTTGGGATATCATTTTTCTGAGCTCCAACCATAGGCAGACCGTTATTTATTTACTTCAAAAACAACTTCTGGTTCTCTATCAGAAAGTGTGATGAGAAAACAGAAACAGGTAGAACAGGTCTGGACTCAAATCCCAACTCTTGTATCTGAAAAGTTGTGTATCTAGATATGCCATTTCTTCCTTTTCCATGTGTCCTAATATAAAAAGTGGCAAAAATCCCCTATTTATGTTGGTGGCTGGGAGAAACAGACACTTGAATGTATGAGCAATGCTGGGCATGTGGTAGGTATTTTTAATCAATGCTCATTCTGTGTGTGTGCATGCACACAAAGCACGCACAAACACGCTTCTTGCAGAACCTCATAGCAAGGAGATATTTGTGGTAAGTGCTTTAATGTACCTACAGTGATCGTTTTAACAGCTCTTCCTGCTTTCTGTATCAGGTTTTTGTTTGGTTGGTCGGTTATTTTTTGTTTGGTTGGTTTATGGTTCACTTTTTTTTTTTTTTTGAGATGGAGTCTCGCTCTGTCACCCAGGCTGGAGTGCAGTGGCGTGGTCTCGGCTCACTGCAAGCTCTGCCTCCTGGGTTCAAGCAATTCTCCTGCCTCAGTCTCTCAGGTAGCTGGGATTACAGGGACCCATGACTACGCCTAGCTAATTTTTGTATTTTCAGTAGACAGGATTTCACCATGTTGGCCAGGCTGCTCTCGACTCCTGACCTGACATGATCCTCCCCACTCAGCCTCCCAAAGTGCTGGGATTACAGACCTGAGCCACCATGCCCAGCCAATGGTTTACTTTTTTGTTGTTCGTGTTCTTCAGCATCCATTCTTGTCAACTCCTGGGTTATTGCACATACTAAGCAACTATTTTTTCTCAGTGATGTTTTTCTTTCAGTTGAACTCACTGCACGTGTAGAAATGAACACCCTCCTTCAACCCAGGCATCCACTAGGCTATAAAATCAATTCCTTTATTATTCCTTGCTGTCTAATTCCTCTATCTTTTAAATAGAAGTGTTGCTTTCCACTAGACCTTATCCAAGTTCTTAATATTATCATTCAGTTTCTAGGACTACAAACTAGGCTGAGCACTCTAATTATAGTCTAACCAACCTGATCAAAATTTGGGAATTAATTGGTAGTTTCTACATGCTGAGATCTCCCATAGTAATTTCAATGTTTTTGTTTAATGCCTTATTTAATGCTTTGTTTAATGCTTTAGTCTGCTTTTGGAAAGTACTGTTTAGCTTGTGTTCCATTAAGACTACCAAGTCAACTTTGATCTCAGTTCCTCAGAGGCGGTGCTCATTTTCCACCTTGGAAGTGAAAAGTGTTTTTGTCGTGACGCTGGTGGTGGTGGCAGTTGAATTTTTGGTTGTGGACTCTTTTTTTTTTTTTTAAACTTCTAAGTTCACCTTTTAAGATTTTCACAGGCTTGAACTCTTGATAGTGTGCTCATTATCATAGAATTCATACAGCCTGTAAACAGGTATCAGCAGCCTGTAAATAGATATCAACAGCAATAGTCTGAATATGAAAACAATACTTGTGAAAAGCTCTCTGATTTTTAGAGCTCTTTCAAGAAAGGCTGTCTTAATATTAATGTTTCACCCACTCACTCCCATTCTATACCCCACCTGGACCCCGACCCTGGCTTTGCATTCTCATGTACCTATACTCATTCTCTTAATTCAGCTGCTTTTTATTTATTATTATTATTTTTTTTATTTTCTTACGGAGTCTTGCTCTGTGGCCCAGGCTGGAGTGTAGCAGTAGCATGATCTCAGCTCCCTGCAACTTCCGCCTCCCAGGTTCAAGCAATTCTCCTGCCTCTGCCTCCTGAGTAGCTGGGATTACAGGGATGTGCCACCATGCCCAGCTAACTTTTGTATTTTTTTGTAGAGACGAGGTTTTGCCATGTTGGCCAGGCTGGTCTCAAACTCCTGACCTCAGGTGATCTGCCCGCCTTGACCTCTCAAAGTGCTGGGATTACAGGCTTGAGGCACCATGCCTGGCCTAACTTCATTTATTGGTACCGAACACATCAATTTTGCTTAGGGAAAGGTATGAAGGTTTCCTTTCTTTTTATTCTCCTTTCTTTTTAAAAAAATCTAAAAACAATAAATTTAGAGCTTTTCTTAGAGTGATTACATTGTTGTATGATGCTGCATTCTACCAAACCGGGAGCAATCATCATTCAAGATGAAAATGCTTCCTTTAATTATATGAAATGTCAGTCTGCAAGTTACATGGAGTGGAAGGGGTTGGCTTTTGTCCACCAAAAGACAAATGTATTTACAACTTCTATTAAAATCCTAACCCTGTAGCTTTAACAAAATTAACAGGATTTTGATGCATTCCTGATAGGTTTGACTTATAAATTTCAATTCTTGGCCCCCATGCCAAAGCTTAATGCTGCTCATCTGCTCGTTTCTGCTCCCCGAGGACAAGGCTATTTCAAGAGACACATTTTATATTTCCATCAAAACCAGGGACAGCATCTTTAAAAAATAAACCCATGGTTGTTTTTCCTTTTTTTTTCTTTCTACCTATGTGATTTGGGTAATTCAACAGTGAATGAAAGAGATGTAAAGATGTGATTTAAGACACATTAAGAATGTAAATACATATAAAGCAAGTTTGTCTTCTGTTCTCTTCTGCAACAATTAATTTCATGAAAGTGTTTCCTGGTGGCTTGCAAACAATGCATGAACATGCACAATGGTCTTTGACAGGACATCAAAGAGCCTGCAGGGCTGAGATGACTTCCATCACAGAAAATCAATTTCCTGTAAATAGTGAAGAAGCAAAGATTTTAGGCCAACATCAGATATGATTCTCGAGCATCTATTTTCTGCTTGTTTTCTGGAAGCACTTGGTGGAAACTTGAAATAGATATTTTGCCCCATCAATTATTTTTTTATTTTTTCATCAACATCAGACATATCGAAGTTAATATTTTATCAATATTTTTAGACCCCATTTTGTTCCAACAGTACATTCAACACAGTTAAAAAACAAATGTTGAGTGTTTCCTGTTTGCAATCTGAATATACATATAAATGCTAGTGAGAAATGAAGAAAATAAAGATTCAATAACCAAAGCCTAAATCTACATAAACTGAAAATAAAATGAGAAGTTTAGAAATATTGAGATAAGGTTAAAATTGCATATAAATTCAAGATGAGTTTTATTATGGCTCATTATAACTAATTCCAACAGTTGTTAGAAATTATTGGAAGAATTGTGATACTGTTTAGTAATATGTTATGTGGAAACAGAGTTAGGAAATCTTTCCATTTCCTCAGTCTGGATTTCAGGAAATGAAAGCCCCCGCAATGTCCCCCCACATAATTCAAGCTCTGCTATGTAAGTTACAGGAAATGCCCTCCCTGGCCAGCTCATTTCCTTTTATTGTTCACTTTGAATGGGACCCTCAGCTACATTTTCATGCCTCCCTCTCCCTACAGATGTATTAAGCCTGGTAAAAGCCAAGGGCTTCCACACGAAAAGAGCTAGGTCAGAGATACCCAAGGCCACCATGAATCCCCCTTCTGTAAGAGAATGTGAAGGGCAGTTTGAGAAAAGCCAGAATTTAAAAAAAAAAAAAAATCTAGTCAGTCAACTCATTTAGACCCAATACATTAACAAGAAAAAGAACAAAGCTTCTTCCGTTTTCACATTTTCAGTGTAATTTTGTATTGAATTCCATCTAAATATTAATCTTATAGTTATATTTTATATTGCATATTTTATAAAATGTTCGATATTTATTTGAATAACTATAGTAATTAGGATAGGACTTTGTCTTGAAGGCTCAATAAATAATTGTGGAATTAATTAAGGTAACGTATGTAAGAATTTCTGTGTTGGTAAGAGTGATTTTATTATGTTTCTGCATCAAAATTAGATTGAGTAGGAGTTTCTTTTCTGTATATAATCAAGCTGTAGCAATATAGTATATTAAACATCATAAAGATATTCTAGGAATATATATTACCATATGCAAATAACCCTATATTCAGGTTTTCCTTTTGTTTTTTACATTTTTAAAATTATTTCTTTCTAGCTAGCTAGCTGCCTATCTCCCGATATATTTTTATTCTATATCTGATGAAACTAATTGATCTAGCTAACAGGTCAAGTGGGTGAAGTTTCCCATTGAATTACATGAAAATTGTTCTGCACTGAGAAAGGCTTACTTCTAGCCCTGGCTCTGATCTTCACTGTATGTATGTACTTGAGCAAGTCACTTTGTCTTATGTGTGCTATTTCTTCCTTATCTAGCAAATAGAAATCATGTATGTCCTGCCTGCATCACTGACTAAGGTGAAGATGAACTAAGATTATAAATGCACTCTGAGATGTAGAAAATGCTGTATATTTATAAGATGGTATCATTTTTACAATGAAGATGATGGTATTAATTATGTGACAGACTAATCCTTAATATACACAGCAGGATTCTCTCTTTTACCCTTTCAATCCTGATTTAATCAATAGCTATTTCTGGCTCTAAGATATTTTGAGATTCAAAGCTGGCACTGGGACAGAGGGAATGTCATGATTCCAAAATGTATTAGACATAAAGTCATCCAAACAGCTATAATATATAGAGTTTGGTTTTGACTCATACAAATTTAATTATCTGTAATTTAAGAAAAGTAGATTTAATACTAATTATTTACAAATATAATTTCTTCTCAAAATAATCAGAATTGGGAGCACAGTTTTAGCCATTACATTAATCTAATTTTCCTTTGTGATAGAAAACTAGATGTGTGTCCATTCCTTATTTATCCTTTACAGGAATATTGTTTATCAGTACTGGAAATCTCACCCTCACGTCCGCTTCAAATGAAATGTGAAAAAGTGATTAGTCTACACACAGTTAGACACTGCTCCTTAAATGTAATGGTAGGTGAAATTACAAACAGTTATCAATGAATTCTCAAAATATTTCTAACAAGGGATTGATTGCCCCAGTTTTACAGATGACAAAACTGAGACTCAGGGAGGCGAGGTAACTTGCCGAAGCTCACACAGTATGTCTAGAATACTAAAACCTTGTATTAGTCAAGACAAGCATTTTGACCTACGCACAGGAAGCTTTGAAAGCTACTTCATCACTGACAAATCCAGTGAAAATTAATCTTTAGTCTCATCCCTCCAGTCCCTAATCTTCTTATGAGACCGTATGTCTCTCTTTAAGTATTTTTCAGCTTCTTAAGTGTGTCCACTAAAATTCTCCAGTGTTTTTACAAGTACCAAGCCTTTGTCATATAACATTTCGCTCACATTTTTGCATTTAGGCCATTCTTTGTCTCCAAGGCATCAGGTTTTCTTGCCACTCATCTTCTGCCTGTGCCTTCAGTACCCATAAAGCCACCTTGGCTCTGCTGTTTCCCTCTTTTTAATCAGAAGCTTTCTTCCATTTTGTTCCATACCAGTCAAGTTATTTCACTCTTACATTTCTGAATCTTTCATGCTTACAGTTTGCCTTCCTTACCATGGAGACTCTGCTTGTGACATAGGATTTTTCTTCTTCATTCTCACAAGTAGCAAGTAAATAACAAATAAATCCTTCAACACGGAAGACCCTCCACATTTTGCTTATTTCTTTTTGTAATTTGTACCAACCCTTTATATTTGGTGACGATATCACTTTTATCCGGAAGACTACTAGGTACATTGGTGTGATTTAGATTCTTCTTCTCTATGGATATTAATTGCTATATTCCTACCACTGGCCAGAGTGACTGGCATTTAATAAACATTCCATTAGCGGTAGAATAAGGGAGCAATTTAATGGATGAATGAAATGTGTGTCTAAAAATGAGGTTGCTTAAAAAATTCTGTTTCTCTGATTCATGTTATAGTGTTAGCTCCAAAAGGGAACTTTCTCTACTAATTATTTTATGGTAATCTTAAAAACCTTTAATAGTTTTCCATCTTAACTATTTTCGTTGAATCGTAAAAATATCTAATTTCCTTTGAAATACATTCAAGTCTTGTGAAAAGTTGAGGATGAAATGTACATTCAATGTGTTGTAAACCAGTGGAATTGAACTTATGTTATTGTGCATGTGCTATATTGCACAGGTTGAATAGCTTCTTTTCAAAAACTGTCAGACCTGGGATTAATCAATCCAATCAAACAGTAAAACACGGTCTGTCCTTTCTTATTTGGCAAACAGATAAAGCACAGTTAATATATTTCATTGCAACCCTCAGGTGTTCTCCTTCTAATGTTTACTTTAGAAAAGGTTATAATGAAGTTGACTTAATTTATTCATACATTCATTGAAAACCCATTTTTTAGTGTAATGTGCCAGGAACCACTCAAAGGCTGGGAGTAGGGAGAAGAAAATATCCACCCACTCAAGGTATTCACAATCAAGATGGGGAGGAAGATAAGTAGATAATTATATTCGGTTGGTGCAAAAGTAATCGTGGTTTTTGCCATAAAAGTAATAGCAAAAACTGTGATTACTTTTGCACGAACCTAATAGATTATGTGATTAAGTCTCAGCAGATAAATGTCTGGAATTTTATGACAAAAAGTAGAAGGGAAAACCACTCAGTCCAAGACATTTAGAGGATTACAGAGGGAGTTCTACATTTGCTAAGTGGCAAAAAGTTGCTGGTAGAGTATTGGGGCGTGGGGGGAGGTCAAGGAGTTTTTGAGTGGGAGAGAACAGCATGTGCCAAGACATATACACAAGATGGGCAGAGAAATGTCTACGAGACTGAAAGCTTATTGGCTGAATTATATTATAGAAACATTGGATTCGCATATCTGAAAGAATGGAAGGAGACAAAGCTGGAAATACAAGTAAGAATTACTTCAAAAAGGACCATATATGCTCTTCCCAGCTTTGGGATGGGCAGAGCTTTGCATGAAGAAACAGTATGATAATATAAGCATGTTGAAGCAGCATGCTGGTGTATGGTTGTCAGATAAAATATAGTGACATTTCAGATAAAGAATGAATCTTTTCTTTCAGTATCAACATATCCCAAATCTTGCATGGGACATATTTATACTAATAAAGTATTCATTGCCAAATTGAAATTCAACTTTCACTGAACATCCTGTATTTCTATGTTAAATCTGACAACCTTACTGTGCTAGCAGTGTGGAGAATGAATTGGAGAAGAAAGGGCAAGGCAGAGAGACCGATTCAAGGGACAACCTATTAAAATCTGCATTCACCCTTTGAGTCACAATGGCGTTGCTATTACATTGTGCTAGAGTGCAGGATGCAGACAACTCTGTTTCCATGGCTGAGACCCAGAGAGGCACAGCCTGAAGAGAAAGACAATGGATATTCTGGAACAAATAGGAGATTTTAGTGCTCCAGGGTTTACAGGAGCACTGGACCTATGATGGAACCATACTTCAAACGGGGTAGAAGATGGCATGTGTGCATATTTCCTCTGAAGACTGGGGTAAAATCGATACTGTTGTAATAAACCATAGGAAACAAAGACCCAATGAATTTATCCTGGGTCTCAAGGAGAAGTACTCAAACATGCACCATATTGATGTTTGTATAATGATTTGAACTTTTCAATTTCTTCCCATACTCAATATCTTCTATCCACATCTCAATGGCTTTTCAGTCAGGAAACAGTTATCATTAACCCAATTGACAGATAAGGATATCTGCACATATACACATATTTTGCCTTAGCTCCCCTATTAAAATACCTTTTCTATATCAAATCCAAGCTGAAACCCCACACTTTCTACTAAAATGTTCAGCCCACAGTTTCTTCTCCCTGCCACTTACTATGTCAGCATTATTCAGCCCAGCACAAGGTTCCTCTCTGAGACTTTGGTTCTGGCTTGTGAACTCATATTGCCACCCACTGGACTATAAGCTGCCAAAAGGCAAGGACAAATTTTAGCATTTTCCAGGACACTTCTGTAGTATCTTAGTATTAGGCATATAAAAGACTCCTAATAAATGTTTGATTATTAGACTAGCCGTGGAAGAGCAAGAAATAAATTAAAAATCTAGTATCTGAATATGCAGCCTTCTGCTCTTTTGGATTATCTTCATACTTTTAAAAAAATTTCATCCCCTATCAAGCCATACATAGGTGTGATTTCAAGGAGAGTGAACACAACACTGTAGGCCCAATGTTATGCCGAGGATGCTTTATTCGTCTCCCAAGCTCAGTGTAGGAATGAGCACAAGCCACACTAAAGAAAGAGTGTCTGTTTAAACTGCACCTTCAGGATAGGGTCTACCAGTGTGATGGAGTTGAGGAAGCTGACAGCTGACAGCACCATCCTTGGCTCCTCTTTTATGCACACTCAGGGTGTGAGTTTAGTCTTCCCCAGCCATTGCTCAGCTTCTTTGCTTCCCAGGGAGGGGGACTGTGAACAGGTCCCTCTGCGTATCAGAGTTGAATCCACTAACTGGTTATAATCTGCTCCTAACTAATGAGCAGTTGCTTTATGTTAATGGATATATCTGAATATTTGTTTTATTTATTTGTTAGCACAGGACATACATGTATACTCCTATAAATAAGATAATTGCAAAGTGTGTGTTTACTATGTATTGTATAGAGCAGCTATTCTCATGGTAACCATGCCAACAAGTATATCAGAACCCCCGGAGGATTTGCTAAAACGCAGCTTGCTGGGCCTTAGGGTTTCTGATTCACCTGGTCCTGAGTAGGCATGAGAATTTGTAATTTTAACAAGGTCCCCAGGTGATGCTGATTGTGTTTATCCAGAACCACACTTTGAGATCCATTGATGTAGAAAATACATTCTCATCTTTGTCCATGTATGTGTTGTGCACGCACTGGCTTACATATGAGGGCATCTATTCTATAGTTGTGTGTTATGTTCAGACAAAAATTACTGTAAAAATGCTTATCTGGCCGGGCACAGTGGCTCACGCCTGTAATCCCAGCACTTTGGGAGGCCGAGACGGGCAGATCACGAGGTCAGGAGATCGAGACCATCCTAGCTAACACAGTGAAACCCCATCTCTACTAAAAACATACAAAAAAACTAGCCGGGCGAGGTGGCGGGCACCTGTAGTCCCACTTACTCGGGAGGCTGAGGCAGGAGAATGGTGTAAACCTGGGAGGCGGAGCTTGCGGTGAGCTGAGATCTGGCCACTGCACTCCAGTCTGGGTGACAGAGCAAGACTCCGTCTCAAAAAAAAAAAAAAAGCTTATCTGCATAGCTGCTCATACATATATAAAAATATACAAATAAAATGTTTACTCACAAAAGTTGTTTGTATATGACTATGAGTCTAAATAAATGCTTATGAAAGGTTCTAAGCCTATATAGTTTTATGTATACAAACACATATATGCAAGTTTGTACATAGAAATATAGTTATAAGAATATTTCCAGGTGATACTTATACTGTGTATATACATGTGTATAGTATTAATGTATCTTTCCCTTTTACAACAAAGGCCTTATTAAGTATAACATCTAATTTCATATTTTAGTTAAACTCATCATCAAAAGCAGTGGTTAAGTGTTCCAACCTGAGGGCGGAGATGTCTCCATGCTGGCCCTGTTAAATTTTATTAGAAGGATGATCTTTTCAATTTTCCTAGAGCCTCTTACATATTTACTATATTTCACATATGGAAGTGCCAAATTAAATAAGCTTCATGGTCTTTCAGAACCACCAGGGTCCTCCTATAAAGTCAAATTTCAATCATTTCACTTCTTTGCCTTCCTTCAAAGACATAGTACAATTCTTCTGGCGTTTAACTGACTAAATGAACAAAAATGCAGTCCAAACTCAGTGTGTTGAGTGATCCTGGGTCTTACATCTTTCTTGTGCTAAAAGGGTCTGCTTTGTTCATAGGCAAGCTTTGTCTTTGGAGGAGGAGGAAATGCGAGCCATGAGTTTGGGGTCTGACACTTAGGAGGGCAAAGGTAGAAACAAAAGAAATAAAAGCACCAGATTGATCAGATCTCCTGTGACATACAGTAAAATAACAGCTTCTTTTTTCCCTACTCCACAATTCTTCAAATGCAATAGAAGAGAAAAAAGAGTAACCAGGAAGGAAAAAAAAGAAAAGGTAGTAAAAAGATGGATATGCATTGCTAGTCACTGAATTTCCAAGACATGATTATGCTCTGGTTAAATCTCATGACATCGCATTGCAATAAATATTACCCTTCATGCATAACTGTATTGGCTGAGGTCTAGCGTCTTTGGGTATCCTACTTAAGAACTCTCAACTAAAAGTGGAAGAGCTAGAATTTGAGCTAAGATCTGCCTGATTTCGGTGGTTAGATCCAGAAGCATAAATCAGTGCTTTCCTAAAATGGTCCGCAAGGAAGGGTTAAATAATAAATAAAAATCCCTGGGAATTCATTTAAATATGCATGTTACAATGGGGACAAGAGAAATAGTAAGAGAGGACCTAGTGGGCTTGAGTTTTGAAGGAGTAAAATAATTTTGGGATATGAAAGAGGGGAGACTTATATGGTGAGCTGTCAACATCAGCATTCCTCAAAAACAAGGTGGTGCGTTGCCCAAATAGGGACCTCATTGGTTTGAAGTCTGAGGTTCATATACTTTTACATCCATAGCTTTTAGCAGGATGTTTGACCTGTGATAAGTATACAGCAAACTCTCATTGAATTAATTGCCTTTTTAGAGCTGATCCTGCTTCAAGTTCAGCTTTCCTTCCTGGCCCTCTAATGACTAAAACAATTTTACCAGGGGATAAGATTTTATTTCAAATTCAAGATAAAGTTAAATGCAAATAATGTAGAAAAAGAGGAAACATATTGACTCAGTACCTGGGAGTATAAATGATTAATGGTAGATCATCTTCTGATATTACAGTTTATTGGAGAGATGGAGAAGGTCACTGAAGATCTGATCAGGGCGTAGGGATGAGCACAAAAATGAGAGAATCAGGTGGTATCATACAAAGTGTGCTTATCTCACTAGTTTCCTGGTATCTGGTCTTCTGAGCAGAACTGCAACAGAGGAAAGGCAAGAAATGGCTTTGGGAGCTGGGAGACCCTGTGCACAAAAGCCTTCCTGGAAGCCTTTCTTTCCAGGGTCATTGTGCTTAGACTTTTTTTTTACATAAGAAGAAGAGGTATCAACTATTCAGCATAGAAAACAAAAGATCCTGAAGGTAGGAAAAACAGTAGTAACAAGGTTTATGAGTCAGCTAAACTTGTGTTTCCCCACATGTACTTGTTTATGATGATCCTTTAAGAAGTTTGGAAATCAAGTCCTTTAGCTAAACCCAAAGTGATTCTTAAGATTATGTAAGTTAACAGAAACATCTGTTTATAAAAGAAGGAACAATGAGAAAGAAGGGAAGAGTGACAAAGTGAGAGAGAGAAAGAGAGAGAGATAACTGGACAGAAAGACTTAGAGACGGAGGATTATTTCACCACCAGGTACAATTCAGCAGCGGCGTCTGACATTGTCATGCTTCAGACATTCTGCCATCATGAAAAATTGGATTAATCATAACCTAAAGGATTCCACATCTGGGTTTCTTAAGCCTGACCTAAATGAGTGAACCCAAGACCGCATATAATGGGATTTCAATATTTTGAAGATTAAGTTTTTTGTGAGTTCTTCAAAGTTTCCTTCTGCCAAACAGACTGAAATAAATCAAAATATTTAGGAAACACATATTCTAACCACAAATGGCCTCTAGATAATTAGGAATTGTTATTTTTAATTTTAGTTCTTTTTCAGGAGAGAAATATTTGTCAAGCCATTGTGTCAGGAATCTTTTTAGGTGTTGGAGATACAACAGTAAACAAAACAATTAATTTCTGATCTGTGGAGCTTATTTTCTAATAAAAGGAGGTAAACAAAATAAATCAGTAAAATATGTAATATTCTGAATATTTAATATGATTGAAAGCCCTCATAAAGTCTATATCTAAGCCTCGCTAGCCAGAATGACTCCCGGTGTCAATACAGACCCTCTGAGGTTTGAAGGTGTGGAGGCCCTGCAGCTTGACTTGGTCCTCACAGACCCACTATGCATTTTATTCATCTTTTGACCCTGGAGAGGTTCCAGACTACTCTGAGCCTCAGTCACTGCAACTTTGAATTGTGATTCTGATGTTGACTCTGAAAGTTGTTGAGCATTTTATAGGAGATAATATGTGTGAAAGAGTCTGAATGTAACTCTTGATCAAGAGAGCCCTGCATAATCTTCATTAACATAATTGCATCAATGTCATTAACTCAAATTAACCAAGGAGAAAAATCCCTTTTATTTATGGAGATTTTAAATTTTGTTTTGTTTAATAGACTGGACAGAGGTCTACACCTTAAGAATTGGCAAGACTTCTGTTGGCATCTATTGCTATAGATTCCACACCTTGCGGGGCTTCCAGATTGCTATTCTAAATATAAAGGTAACAATGGGTTCATCTAAAGGGCATAGGGGTTGCAGGTGTAGGAGACTAAGCTGCTCTCAGCACATCAACCCCTCAAAAAGACGGCACCGCAGAGCAGAGCAGGCACCTTCATATGCCTGGCCTTTTCTCTGCCTCCCAAGTGGACTTTGAACAAGTCTTTTAACTTCACTGAGCATGTTTGCTTCTGGAAAATTGGAAACAATTACTGACTTTCCTATCTATAGAGCTTGAGAATTGAAGCTTCTCTCCAAAGAGAAAAGAAGATACAAAACCTTCATGCTTGAATTAAAAATTACGACCTTCATATGTTTTGCTAGACCACTTTTTCTAAGTACTCTTAAGGGTGAGCTTCATCTCTCTTTATTCTATAATGCGTAGGTTATTCAAAAAATTTATTGCTTTGGTGGTCTGAATAGAGATATAAGAGCCACTATTAGGCTAACAATCGGTAGCAATGATGTTTTTGAGCAAACTTCAAGGGTAGTTAGAGAAATCTAACAGTGTGTGCTTTATGAGTTAAACACAATAATGGATGGTAGCCAATGCTAAAGGCTCCATTAGGGAGAAGGAGGAGATGAGTGGGTGAGTTTCCATTTACACACTTTTTACATGTGTGAGTTGAGGACTCAACTGGCAGATTTTACCACACTGATCCTACAGGATGCTTATTGGACCAAGTCTCCTAACCTAAAAATCAGAGCTACCCCAGCTTTGCAAACAACTACTTCCTGGTATTTCAATTAATTAAAAATGTATGTAGAAAAAGAAAAACAAAAGCTCAGTTAAACTACTATGTTCCTAGAAAAAAGATAGGAAAACGGAAATTTCTCTCATCCTATCCAATTTTCTGAAACTGCCTCTTCTGTATTAAAACCGGAATAAGGGTGTTATAAGAGATGTCTATGTCATTGATAACATCATACATCTATTAAATAATATAGTTATGAATAATAATATACAAACATTACATACATGCATATGCACATATATTGTGTATACATATACCTATATATGTAAATTCCATGTCTGTGGGTAGTTTGTTCTAAGTATTTTCTCAACTTTTGTTTATACTGACTGTGTGTAATTTCTCCTAACATGAGTCTTTGTCTTCTCATTCTCTGGGAGGATACCACTCCATGTGTCTATTGTTTATCTTGCAAAGGTAGATCCTTCTCATTTACTGAATGATAACGGTAGAAGCCTGGCTTTTTTTGCGACATATTTTATTGGAACTAAAGCTGTAAATATATACCTATACTTTTCGTGGATTGTGTTTTATTTTTTTGGTGTCTTTAAGGAATTTGCATGTTCAAATGCAAACACCAATAGGTATCTTTGTTTTCTGACTAACGTCTGAAAAAGAATCTGAGTGAACATTTTATTTACCCGTCTCCTCAGGCCAACAAGTCCAAATGACGCAGATCTGGTTATTCGTAAGCTTTTTGGTGTGGGATGTTTGGAGAAGACCTCAAAGGATGGGGATTCTTAGTTGTGTATTTCAGGGGGTGCTCACCCCTTTTAGTTTTTGAACTTCCACTTGCCCACTATGCTTCTTTAAGAGGTTTTGCTTGTTTGGTATTTTTGCCAAACAGACTTTGATAAAATATTTCTTGCAATGAAAGGCTTCCATTCCTTGAAATTCTTGAAAAACTTCTAAATTATGATCTATTATAGCTACATGACATTAGCATCAACCAATATGTAAAGAATGATTAAGACATTTGTATCTCATAACAGCAATCCCAAGGCAGTAATTTTTTATTTTCCATTGTCCACGTCCACTTCCATAATCCAAGTCCAAATCAAAAATTGCGTAATCTTGGCTTTAGTCTACTCCACCACGATTTACAGTCTTAACAAAATTCAGTAAACCAAACCACTATGTGACTGTTCTTTCATTTGGAATAATTGAGCTCAGAAGACATCTATCTTTTGCGTTTAGTTTTTCGTCCAATTTAAAAACATAAGGACCACAAATTCGTGAGAAAGGATCTTACTAACACTTAGCTCAAATGTTCTTTACTGATAGAGAAATGTAGTTGAAGGGATAGTGTGGCTGAAGTCACAGGGTTTGTAGACAAAACAAGGATTAAAACTCAGAGCTCCTCTTTCTGGGCTTAGTACCATGACACCACTTTGGTCTCTAAATTTTTTCTCAAATATGTCACTAAATATTTTGTTTTTCTGTCCTTTTTTTTTTTTTTTTTAAATGCTCCAAAGGAAAGTTGCAGCCTTTATGAAAACCATATTTTCTGACAAACTTTGATGTTGACTGAAATAAATGTCTTTGGAGAAATCTGGCTTGACAAGTTAGTAATGAGCAAGTGTAGTTATTAATGTGAATGATAATTTTATTCAGCCTGCAGAACAGATGCCATCCCTTTGGTATGAAGTGCCTCTATGATATTAGATTCTGGAAGTCAGTCATTATGGAGAAAGTAGAGTTTCTGGCCTTACTGAAATCTAGGTAATTTGGTAAAGTATTCTTAACATTAACTGCTACTGTGAAAAGTAATTGTTGTACTTAGATGATATTTTCAAATTAAACGTGGTAAGAAACAGATTACATTGCTCATTTAAAGGAGATTGATCCCATTTATAAAGGAAAAAAAAGTTTATGTGTTTGTATTTTATTTCATCTTATCACAAATATCTCTAAATTGTAGAGTCAAAACTAGATATATAACTTGTACTATTTCTTAATCCTCTAACATCCATATGTCTCCCGAAAGTAATTTTAACCACCTATAATCCAATTTTCCAAGTGGCATTCCACATTTGAAGCATTGTTGATGTTTAACAAAAGAAATAGACTTTTATCTATTTATGAAGGCATGTATCTTACTTGCTTTACTTTATTGGAATAGGAGTGAGAGACTCGTTTACAATTGAAATAAAATGTTTTGAAATAGGCAGCCAAAATGTGACATTTTTACGTTCAAGCAATGAAATCTGCCAAATGGAGACAAACTCTAATATTTATATGGAGAATCAAAGAAAAACAAGAAAAAGAAGAAGGAAAAAAAAAAAGACAAAACTTTGCTAGCATCTCATAGTTTCTTTGGGAGTCCCGATATTTGAGAAAACATTCCTTGAAATCACTTCAGACGATGTTACCGGGAAGAGAGAAGGTTGAGCTCATCTTTGTGTACTTTAAAGAACAGGATAATGGGTTGTGTTCCATCAAAGGTACTAAAAAAATTAAGTAGGTTCAAAGCAAAAGGATACAACTTCAATACTCCTTCATTCAACAACAAGGCAGTGGAAATGCCCAGGATGTCGAAACTCTGTCATGGGGAACAAGTTGCAAAAGATATGGATCCTGCCTACGTGAATGTATAGTCAAGATGGAGAGAGAGACAAGTCGGCTGCCAAATATGGCAGTGTGCTTAGGTTAGATGACAGAGGCAATCATTCGATGTTAGGAGAGTACAGTGGAAGAACACCTAAAACAGACTGGCCTGGCTGGGCCCAGTAGCTCATGCCTGTAATCCCAGCACTCTGGGAGGCCTAGTTAGGTGGATCACCTGAGGTCAGGAGTTCAAGACCAGCCTGACCAACAGGGTGAAATCTTGTCTCTACTAAAAATACAAAAATTAGCTGGGCATGGTGGCACACGCCTGTAATCCCAGCTACTTGGTAGACTGAGGCAGGAGAATCGCTTGAACCCTGGAGGCAGAAGATCACACCACTGCACAACAGAGAGAGACTCCATCTCAAAAAAAAAAAAAGAAAAAGAAAAATACAAAACTCTCTCCCTAGCAGGCTTTAAGGAGCTGCAGTCTTCATGTCTCTTCAGTTTGAGACATTCCTGGGATCCTACAGAGGACCTGGTGGTGAAGAGCCTGTGTTCTTTCATTCCCATGAAAATTAACTCCATTGCTTCAGTGTGGAGCAAGACGCTTTGTGTCGAACTTGCAGATTCACACGTTCCATCTTTCTTCCACTCGGGCCTGGGATCCTAGACTTTCTCAGTTGGTTTTCTTTCTCTCCAGTTTCTTTATGGCTGTATCCATGGGATGCATGAGGAAATACAAGGGTGGGGAAGAGTGGGTCAGAATGTTGTTGCACTTTCCATTCTTGCTCTCTGCTACCACAGTTGGCCTCTTCTCCCTGGAGAACACTGTGGCTCCTACCTGTCCTGACCTTCACACCAGCTGCCCCCTGCAGCCCTGGCACCTCTTTGCCCCAGTCAAGTGCTGCCCATTGTGGCTGCCCAGGGTGCTTCACTGTCCTGTGGGGGTTTCTTTCCCTCCTCCCCACACCCTGAGGACAGTATCTTAACTCTCTTCCCCCCAAACCATGTGCCTGAGGGTGCCAGTAGCTTCCTGCTGATATTCACAACTGACATTCACATCTAATAGTCGTACCAGAATCAGAGTGTCAAAACTGAACTCCACACACTCTCCACCTCTCAGCTTCTGCATCCTCTCAGCTGTGGCACCTCCATCCCACTAGTTGCCCAGCTGAAAATCTCAGATCCTTCTCTGACTTTCCTCTTTCTCCTGGGCTATTGTCCTCAACTCTTGGTAAAATGTCATGGCCACGAGGAGTCCTACCCTGACCACCCTATTGAATATTAAACCTCACCCCTTGCTTCCTCAAAAAGTCCTTCTTCTCCTGGTCTTGCTGTATTTTTTTCTTTGTTTCTTAGCATTTATCATTTACAACAGAACTGCCATCAAAATTGGATGGTTTAAAGCTACAGAAATGTATCTCAGTTCTGAATGCTAGAATTTCAAAATGAAGGTGTTTCTACTTCCTCTGAAGCCTCTGCGGGAGGATCCTTCCTTGTCTCTTCCATGTCCTCATAGCTTCAGGTCTTCCTTGGCTTGTGGAAGCCAATCCAATTTCCAGCTCTGTCTTCCTGTGTCTGTGTATCTGTGGGTCATCACATAACATTCTCCCTGTGTGTCTGCATCTGTGTGTCCAAATTTCTCTCTTCCTGTAAGGACATCAGTCACATTGGATAAAGGCCCACCTTCCTTTATGGCCTTAGCTTAGCTTGATGAAATCTGCAAAGACCCTATTTTCAAACAAGGTCACATTTACAGATACTTGAAGTTAGGACTTCAGACTTCAACGCTTCTTTCTATTATTTATTTTTTTTTGAGGGGGACATAATTCAATGCGTAACATATAGTTGACTTATTTATTATGTGCACTGTTTATTGTCTATCTCCACTAGCTAAGAATTAGTATTTCTCAGGGCAGAGATCTTTGTATCTTTTGTTTATTGATGTATCCCAAGCATCCCGGGCTATGTGGGAAAACAGTCGTTGTTCAATAGATATCTGTTAAATGGAGGGAAAGTCTGAATAACAAGCTGTTTTAAGATTAAGGTAAAATGGAATTTGACTCAGCATAGAGAAAGCTCTAGGTTGGCATTCTTGATTGTGAAAAGCAACATTTTGTTATGATGTAAAGAGACATCAAACCACTAACGTTTCACTTGGAAAAGAATACCTCACTGGACATGGAGGGATCGAAATTTTACTCTAGTATTTCTTTTCTTTATTCTACAATTGGTTTATGAAATGTGAAGCATTTATTCTTAAGCTAACTCCTGTTAAATCTTCTGAATTTCAGACCTGAGGCCTGACTCTTTAGCAGATGGTAGGTACGTACCTTGGGGAGAAAGAGAGGGTGGAGAGGGAGGAGACGGAGAGAGGAGGTACAAGAGGGGCTGCCAAACCTCAGCCCTGGACAGACTTCGGCAAACAAACAGAAGTGACACCCAGCAGGACTGCGTGTGAGCTGGCTTTATTGCTGTCCACCAGCTCCGGGTCATAAGTGACCTAATCAACCTTAGCTTGCATCTCTCTTGCAATAGCTTTGTGCCTGTTCGCTGCACACGACCCTGATTCTCACTCATCCTAGGCCTTGGCGGGCACATCCAGAGCCCTTTATGGGATCCAGGACACAGCTGCTGCAATATCCCTTCATTCCAAATCACCTCTCAACCCCTCCCCCATTTATTTTCTCCGTGCTACTGAACCTTTCCAACACTTGGTATACCAGCACCCTCCTCATGCCCTCTCCAAATGACTTGGCTGTATTTTGTATTCAGAAAGGCCAGCTATGGAGGACCACAAGTGGGAGCAACCACCCACCATAGCTATTAACAAAACTCAAATTGCATATAGCACAGATATAAACTAGGTCCCACATATTATATATATAAGTAGGTGCGCTGCATGTTCAGGTAATGCAATGAGGCCTGTTTTCTCTTTTCTAGAACATGTGGTAAACTGACAAGGATGCATCCAGTAGTCCTCTATGTGCTTCTTTTAGAGGCCAGAAAGTTATTCTAAATATTGGAAAACAGTTTACTTCCAATCGAACCAGTTACTAATCTGTATTACTTGGAAAAACTGAATCCATAAAAAAATTTTGCTTAGAATAATTTTCTTACCTTAGGTTGCCACATTATAACAATGAAATAATAATAATGTAATTATAATCATATAACATATTTTATATATAACCTTATATATTATAGGTAACATTACACATAATGTAGTAACAATATATAATACAACTATATGTAATATAGAAATACAATAACAATAGCTTCACTAATCACACATTTGTCTTCTCAAAAAGCATTTCTTTTCAGTATTGGACACAATGGGAAAAACTAATAGATGGACAAGGGAAAAGTAGAAGTTATTTGTAGTGTCCCAATTCAGTAAGTAATTGCTGTTATAATATATAAGGGATCCTGCAAACCAAAACTCATAACTAAATGGAAAACCACACCAATAGAAAACTGGCCAAATAGATCACAAATGCTTTCAGAATTAAAAAAAAAAAAAAAAAAAAAACTCACAAGCATAAAAAACATGTAAAGAGAAGCTCAATTGTATTAAAAATCAAGAATGCACACTTGAACAAGGATGAGAATTCACAGAACATCTCTTACTCTGGCAAAAGCAAGCAGCTGGGCCCCACTAGGGGTGCTATGGCTGGCTGGGCGTGGCCAAGCTGGAGAGCCAGCTGGCAGGGAGAGCAGATGTGACCCCATAGTTCCTGCTCTGAGTGTGCATCCTGGAGAAATTCTCACACAGGATCCTAGGGGAACATTACTGAGAATACTCAATTTTGTCCTTTTAGAGATGTTGAGAAATGCAGTGAACAGCCTTGCTCAGGGGGCTGCAAACTTCTTCCATAAAGGGTCTAAGAGCTGTGAGCCAGAGACTCTCTTGCAATAGTCAACAGTGTCCCACGACACAGACAGAAGCCCCATAGACATGATACAAATTAATGGATATGGCTGTGATCTAACAAGGTGTCATTTACAAAATCAGGCAGTAGGCTGGGTTTGGCCCTGACTGTAGTTTGTAGTTTGTCCATTCCTGTATATCCCAATTCCTTTTACACATCTTAAATACACACACACACACACACACACACCCACACACCCACACACACACAATTCAAAAAGGTAGCAAGAGTAAATATAAAATACACATAATCGTATATGAATGATGGCTTGTGGAGGATGCCGAGGGGAGTGGAGTGGTCAAACAGAGAATAAAGCAATGGTGTGGTGGGGAGTGATGAAAATGAACCTAGAAATAAGGACTGTCCTAACTCAAGATTCTGTACCCAGGTCCAATTCCATTTCTTCTAAGCAGAGGCCCACAAGCTGTGGTTTTGGATGAGGAGCTATAATTTGCTCCAATTTTTAAAGAACTGAGATTCTGTGCAGAGTGCTGCCAAATTGCCCAGAGTGAGTTAGTATGAAGCGCGGGCCTCTGATTGGATTTGATGATGTACCTAGTGGTGGCTGGGAATCACAGTACTTTGTGCAGTCATTTTGAGTGTCCCCCACCCCGCTTTTTTTTTTTTTTTTTTTGTAAAATAAATGATACCAGGTAAAAAAATAGCAGGTTTTTTTTTTTTCCTTGATCAGGAAGTAATGATTTAAAAAATGCCCAGGGGAAGAAGAAAATTGTCAAGCTACATGCACAATGGCTTAAATTGTTGAAGATATTACCTCTGATAAAGAAAAATGAGCTGTCACACAATGAAATCCTGTCCCTAGGTGAGAAGGGCTAAGGGATAAGCATACTACAGTTGTTAAAAGCAAGGGACTGGAGTGGATTTTGAATTCACACCCCGGATCTTCACTTCATAGCTACATGATGTGCTCTTGGTCAGTATCAGTTATCTCATGTTATAGTAAGCATGATATTTACCTGGAAGAACTGTATTGAGGGTTAAATGCCCAATTTTAAAAAACAAGATGTGTACACAGCGATAACATGAGATACTCAGGAATAACATGGTATAGTTTGTAGGATTAGCAATTCCTAGTTACTGTTGCTTTTGATATTTCCATGCAAAGGTAGTACACTCATTATCCCATACTCCTTAACAGAGAGACGTCTGTTGCCACAAAAGTATCACATATCTTTTGGAATGCTACCATGTTGTCTTGAACCTCAAGACATCCAGGAAGCATCCCACTTTCCACTGTAAACAGTCACAAAACATTTTAAAAGAGGTTGATTTTTAAAAGAGCCATTTTTAGTAAATGTGTTAATTAGCAAATTAGTAAAATACTGAAGAAACACACCATGACAGTCAAAGGTCACACAGGGTCACACAGGATCCTTGTCTCAAAAGTCCTATAACAGTTTCTCATTTGCATTGTCCCCGAGCGGCGGGGACAGTGTTGGCATTACATAGATGCTGCTCAGCCCATTTCCTTGTCTTCTGCCTGCCAGGCATACAGTGAGCACACACCTTCTGCAAAACCTCTAAGTGAAACAGTAGGTGGTCTGGATAAATATAGTAGCATGTATCTCATGTCTCAGTTTCCTAAGGTTCCTACGTCATATCTCAATCTTTCATATACTTTCCTTCACATGTTACATATTTTACTTCTTCCTTCTACTATTCTGTTTCAGTAAATTGCAGAAATATAAAAATATGTATACATTATGTATAAGGTACGAATAATCACAAATACGTATCTATATGCCTATTACCTCAATTTAGGGAAAATAACTGCCAGTATGTCGGAATTGGTCTGTGGATCCTTCCTTCTTCCACCTTTGCAGATTGCATATCCTGTTGAATTTAGTGTTATTAATCCTTTGATTTTCTTTAAGAAAGTTTTACCACCTACGCTTCTATATTTACTTTTGTGTGATTTTAGACTTAATATAAATAAATTGAGTTGACTTTTTCAGGCGATCTTATTTTCTTGAGTTCCGTTGATACTATTGCATATAGCTGCAGTTTATTTTCATTGCTGAATGATTTTCCTTTGGAATAACATGCAATGGCTTATTTATTTTATTGTTAGTTGATATTTGTGTTGCTTCCAGTTTTCTGCTGTAACAAGCAGAGTCATTATGAATACTTTCACACCTATCTTAGCACACATGCGGAGGACACTTGTTTAGAGTATTTACCTAGCAATGAGATTTCTTGGACATGAGGTATGCATATCTTTAACTTTATTGAAATTGTCAAATCACTGTCCAAATATTTGTACCAATTCATATTTTACAAACAATATGTAGGCATTCCAGTTGTATTGACTCTCGTCAAAACTTCATATTGAAAGAAACCTTGGCTATTGTCAATATGGAGGGTGTGAAATGGCGTTTCATTTCCACTTTAATTTTTATCTGTCTAAGTACCAGTGAGGCTTTTTAAAGACTGTGAGCCATTTGAGTTTCTTTTTTTTTTAAGTTTGTCTTCAGATATTTTGAATATTTTTCTACTGGACCATCTGCCTTCTTTCAAATCGATTTGTAGAAATTATTTATATATTCTAGATTCTAATATTTTGTCAGTTATATGGTTGCCAAAATTATCTTTCAATCTGTGGCCTAGATTTTTACTCCCTTCTTATGTATATACATGTACATATATATTTTAATATATAGAAGCGCTTAGTTTTTTTTTTTTTTCAACTTTTATTTTAGAATCAAGGGGTACACGTGCAGTTTTTTTCATGAGTATACTGCGTGATGCTGAGGTTTAGGGCATGAGTCAGGCCATCATCCTGGAATTGAGCAAAGTACCCAATAGGTGGTTTTTCAGCACTTACCCTCCTCCCTCTCTCCCTACTCTAGGAGTTCCCAGCATCTATTGTTCCCATCTTTATGTCCACGTGTACCCAGAAGTTGTTCATTTTTACATGGGAGAATTAGTCTATTATTTTCTGATATTTTAAATTCTCTATATTTTGCTTAAAAAACAGTTCTTTAGCTTAAAGTCATAAAGACATTGACATATTTTTTAGTTTTTTTTTTTCAGTTTTCACTTTTACAATTAAACCTTTAGTCTATCTGACATGTATTATTTTGTGTCTGGATGAGAAGTATGCCAAATTTCTTGCCACATGATTTCTTTTTTTTTTTTTTTTCCCATTGACTGTAAAGTCTATTCGTTTCTTACTGGAAAAAACCTTGCAGGACCAATTCTATCATAAGCCAAGTTGCCATATATCCTGAGGCTGTGTTTGCTTGTCTTACTTTGTTTTACAGTGGTAATATTCTATCCCATGCCAATACTCACACTGCAGTTACCACAGATTTCTATAATTCCTTATATGTACCAAGATATTTCTTCTCATTAGTTTCGTCTTCTTCAGGAACATCTTGCATATTCTTGGGTCTTTACTCTTTTAAATAAACTTTACTATTAGCTTGTCATTGTTAAAGGGAAGCGAAGCTGGAAAGAGAAAATGAAAGGAGAGAGGAAAAGGAATTCTGAGATGGGGTGTGGATTGAATTTCAATGAATTCATAGATCTATTTAGGGAACATCACAATTGCAAACTTTATAGTATTGAGTCTTTCTAGGAAAAAAAAGTATCTCTATTTTTTTAGGTCTTCTAAAAGGTCTTTCCAGAATATTTTATAATTTTTTCATGTATTTTGTTAGATTTACCAAGGTTTTCCAAGGTTTTTTTATTTTTTATTTTTAAATATTTATTTATTTATTTATTTATTTTAGACGGAATTTCGCTCTTGTTGCCCAGGCTGGTGTGCAATAGCATGATCTCGGCTCACTGGAATCTCCACCTCCCGGGTTCAAGCGATTCTCCTCCCTCAGTCTCCCGAGTAGCTGGGATTACAGGCATGGGCCGCCACATCCAGCTAATTTTGTATTTTTAGTAGAGACAGGGTTTCTCCATGTTGGTCAGGCTGGTCTTGAACTCCTGACCTCAAGTGATCCACCTGCCTCGTCCTCCCAAAGTGCTGTGATTACAGGCATGAGCCACTGTACCTGTCCGGTATTCCAAGGTTCTTAAAGCTAATATGAATTTCTCATTTTTAAAATCACCTTTTCAATTATTTATAGCTGGTGTATCTAAACACAATTGATCTTTGTACATTGATTTTATGCATAGTAACTTGATAAACACTTTTCTTCATTCTCATAATCTCTATGTAGATTGTTTAGTGTTTTCTAAATATACAATCATATCACCCATGAATAATGAGAGTTAAGCTTCCTGTTTTCCAATCAACAGAAATTTTCTTTCTTTTTCTTGCATACGTTGCTGGCTAGGGCCTCATTTGCAATGTCAAGTGAGTAATGTTCATGGTGGGCGTAAGTGTCTTTTTCATGATTCTAAAACAATCTTTTCAGCATTTCATCAATAAGGGTAATGTTTGCTCTAGATTGGCATAGACACCCTTCCAATCCTAATTGGCTAAAAGTCTTTGTCAAGAACAGATGTTAAGATATTTTTATTGGATATTGACTTTTTCAATGTATTGAACTAATCATATTAGTTATCTCCTTTTCACTTTCAATTTGGTAAATAATATTACATATTTTTCTAATCTGAAGCCATGTTTGTCGTATTGAATAATGCTGAATTCTCTTTAGAATTTACTCTAAATTACTGTGGTCTCTTATTCATATATATTTCTTTTCGAGACACCACTGATTGGTTATGGTTTTCTCAAAACATTTCCCTTTTATCTTGGTTTTCAAATTTATTGACATAATCTTCTTTTGACTGACCTCAATAACTTAAATTCCTCTTCATCTTAAGTCACACCCCATTTTGTTTCTTATAATATGTTTTTATTTTGAACTGTGGTTTAAAAAACACTTAACATGATACTTACTCTTTTAACAAATTTTTAAACGCACACTACAGTATTAACTGAAGTCACAATGTTACACAACAAATTTCTAAAACTTATTCATCTTGTTTCACTGTAAAACTTTGTATCTGTTAAATGATAGCCCGCCACCGCGCCCGGCTAATTTTTGTATTTTTTTTAGTAGAGACGGGGTTTCACTGTGGTCTCGATCTCCTGACCTTGTGATCCGCCCGCCTCGGCCTCCCAAAGTGCTGGGATTACAGGCGTGAGCCACCGCACCCGGCCAAAATGATAACTCCTAATTCTCAATCTGTAACCTGATTTCGAAGCTGCTGGCACTTATGTCCTGCCATGTATTTCTTACTCCCTACCTGTATCCTGAAATCCCAGTCCAGAGGCACAAATTGCCCACACTCTGGCTGCTTCTCTGGTTGCTCATCTAATACCCAAATACTGACTGAAACCTGGGTTTCCTGCAGTTTTGCATCCCCTCTTATAGAGCCACCTTGTTTGTCCTCTGTAGCAGAGCCATCTTCAGGCCAAATCACCTCTAAGACTCATGTGACCTCTGGAGTCAGCCCAAGTGATGTCAGTATTTTTCTGGGGATCTGTTTCACCCTAAGGAAGAGGTAGCATCATCCTGCTATGTTTAATTTTTTCTTTTTGCTGGGCCACCCATCAGAAGTGCTAAGAGTTGAAGGGCGGCCGGGCGCGGTGGCTCAAGCCTGTAATCCCAGCACTTTGGGAGGCCGAGACGGGCGGATCACGAGGTCAGGAAATCGAGACCATCCTGGCGAACACCGTGAAACCCCGTCTCTACTAAAAAAAATACAAAAAACTAGCCGGGCGAGGTGGCAGGCGCCTGTAGTCCCAGCTACTCGGGAGGCTGAGGCAGGAGAATGGCGTGAACCCGGGAGGCGGAGCTTGCAGTGAGCTGAGATCCGGCCACTGCACTCCAGCCCGGGCGACAGAGCAAGACTCCATCTCAAAAAAAAAAAAAAAGAGTTGAAGGGCAAGGCTTGTAAATAAGAATCAATTTAATTACTCCTCATTTCTACGATTCACTCAAACATCTGGTACCAGGCATGCAGCCCTGAATCACTGCTCAACCTACAGGTCACCCAATAGTAACTGAGAAGGACTTGTCTCTCAGCCTGGACCACTCAGGTAAATGCACTACTCTTAAACCTAGCCAAAAAGGGAGAGAATAACATTGAGGAGTAACAATGTTTAATGATTATGGAAATTGTATCAATCACTCAGTGAGTCAGAAGACATTTGATCTTCACTGACATTTGAAAACGAAGGAGAAGCAGCAGTTACAGAATCTTCACAATAAGCCACATCTGTTATGTATGATCATATTTAATCCTCCTCAACACAATCTTGCTAAGAAAAAGTAATTCTGTCATCTATGTCAAAGAAAACAAAGCTTAGAAAAGGTAAATAGAGTATTCAAGGGCGTACATCTAAAACCATGCTTCTTTTCCACTAAACATCTCCCCATGGGGCTCACCATTCTGGTGTACAGAGTAATGTATAAATCACCTTGTGAGAATCACAGTGTAGTTGGAGAGACAGACAGTAACTATCACGTTAAGCAGTAAGTGACAGGTGACCCCGTTGTCTTGTTCTGAATTTGGGAAAAGAGATGCAATCAGGGAGCTCAGGAATGATTAAAGAAGGAAAGCAGTATTTGAAATTGATTCAGAAGATGAGGATTTTGCATATATAAATTTGTTCTCAGAAGTCTATGATACAAGCTTAGAGCAGCAATATTTCAATGCATTTTTCACATTCCATAATATTGGTTCATCTTAGTATCAACACTGGCAAAAGTTATGGACTCTGTTCATTAGCCTCAACATTAATGTTTTGCTTTTGCTTTGTCCTCGGCCCCCAAGACAGTGTTTGCGTAATTGAAATCTGAGTCATATATATATTATATGTATATTTTGTCCATATACTTCATAAAGCATGTTTCAAGATTATTGTTACAATGTAAATCAGTCTGATGTTAATTTAAATATCAGGGTTTTTACTGTATGCCCTAAGTTCTGGAAAGCAAACATGAAAAGTATTAGTATAATCATTTAAAACTATTTCTAAAATCAAGGTGAAAGAATGTACTCTATCATTTTGTTATGGCCCCTATAGTTCTGAAGTAAGTTTCTCCCAATTTCTTTTTCTCAATATTATTACTTCAGTGATCATTTCAAATTTCTGTTAGAACTAAAATAAAAATGAATTGTGGGAGTGTCAGAGCAGCCACAATAAATGTGATTCAGTGGCCATTCTGAGAGCTTTTGAAGGAAAACTTTGGGTTTTAGAATGTTAACTTTATCTTGAGATGTCCTTAGTAGTGTAATGTTAATGCATAAATCCATCCTGCAGGTTTGTGAGTGGTAAACAACCAGTCAGGTTAGGTTGGAGAGCAGGACGGGGCCAGCTTCAGGAGTGAAGTCTGCATGTGAGCATTGTAGTAGTCTTATTTTTATACTGCTATGAAGAAATACCTGAGACAGCATAATTTATAAAGAAAAAGAGGTTTAATGGACTCACACATGGACTCACACATGGTTGGGAAGGCATCACAATCATGGTGGAATGCAAAGGAGGAGTAAAGACATGTCTTACATGGCATCAGGCAAGAGAGTGTGCACAGGGGAATAGCCCTTTATAAAACCATTCGATTTTGTGAGACTTAGTCACTAGCACAGAAAAAAACTCACCCCTATGATTCAATTACCTCCCACTGGTAATTGAATTCCCTCCTATAACACACATGGGAATTATGGGAGCTACAATTCAAGATGAAATTTGAGTGGGGACACAGCCAGACCACATCCTTCCACCCCTGGCCCCTTCTAAATCTCATGTCCTCACATTTCAAAGCCAATCATACCTTCCCAGCAGTCTCCCAAAGTCTTAACTTTCAGCATTTTCTCAGAAGTCCACAGTCGAAAGTCTCATCTGAGATAAGTCAAGTCCCTTTTGCCTGTAAAATCAAGAGCAAGTTAGTTACTTCCTAGATACAAGGGGAGGACAGGCATTGTGTAAATACACCCATTGCAAATGAAAGACATTGGCCAACACCAAGGGGCTATAGGCCCCAAGCAAGTCCAAAATGCAGCAGGGAAATCAAATCTTAAAACTTCAAAATGATCTTCTTTGACTCCATGTCTCACATCCAGGTCACGCCAATGAAATAAGTAGAGTCCCTTGGTCTTTGGCAGCTCCACCCCTTGTGACTTTACAGGGTACGGCCCCACTCCTGGCTGCTTTCATGGGCTGACGTTGAGTGTTGGTGTCTTTTCTAGGCTCATAGTGCAAGCTGTTGGAGGATCTACCATTCTGAGGTCTGGAGGATGGTAGCCTTCTCCTCACAGCTCCACTAGGAAGTGCCCCCGTGGGCACTCTGTGTTGGAGCTCCAACCTCACATTTCCCTTCCTCACTTCCCTAGCAGAGGTTCTCCATGAGGGTTCTGCCCCTACAGCACAACTCTGCCTGGATATCCAGGCATTTCCATACATCCTCTGAAATCTAGGCAGAGGTTCCCAAACCTCAATTCTTGACCTCTGTGCACCCACAGGTCCAACACCTGTGTAAGCTGCCAAGACTTGGTGCCTGCACCCTCTGAAGCAATGACCTGAGCTTTACATTGGCCCTTTTTAGCCATGGTTGGGATGCAGAGCACCAAGTCCTGAGACTGCACAAAGCAGCAAAGTCCTGGGCCCAGATCACAAAACTATTTTTTCCTTCCAGGCCTCCGGGCCTGTGATGGGATGGGCTGCCGTGAATACCTCTGACATGCTCTGAAGACATTTTCCCCATTGTCTTGGCCAGTAACATTTGGCTCCTTGTTGCTTATGCAAATTTCTGCAGCTGGCTTGAATTTCTCATCAAAAAATGGTTTTTTGTTTTCTATCGCATCGTCAGGCAGGAAATTTTCCAAGCTTTTATGCTCTGCTTCCCTTTTAAACATAAGTTCCAATTCCAAATCATACTTTTGTAGATGAATAAAACAGAATGTTTTTAAGAGTACCCTAGTCATATCTTGAACCCTTTGCTGCTTAGAAATTTATCCCACCAGATACCCTAAATCATCTCTCTCAAACTCACAGTTCCACAGATATCTAGGACAGGGGCAAAATGCTATCAGTCTCTTTGCTAAAGCATAACAAGCTTCACCTTTTCTCCAGTTCCTCATCTTAATCTGAGACCACCTCATCCTGGACTTTATTGTCCGTATCACCATCAGCATTTTGGTCAAAGCCAATCAGTGCATCTCTAGGAAGTTCCAAACTTTCCTACATTTTTCTATCTTCTTCTGAGCCCTCCAAACTGTTCCAACTTCTGCCAGTTACCCAGTTCCACAGTCACTTTCACATCATTTTGGGGTATTTTTACAGCAGAGCCCACTACTCAGTACCTGTTTACTGTTTTAGTCCATTTTCATACTGCTATGAAGAAATACTCAAGACTGGGTAATTTATAAAGAAAAAGAGGTTTAATGGACTCATAGTTACACATGGCTGGAGAGGCCTCACAATCGTGGTGGGAGGCTAAGGAGGAGCAAAGTCACATCTTACATGGTGGCAGGCAAGAGAGCGTGTGCAGGGGAACTGCCCTGTATAAAACCATCAGATCTTATGAAACTCATTCACTATCGTGAAGACAGCACAGGAAAATCCCATCATTCAATTATCTCCCACAGGGTCCTCATTATGGGGAGCTACAAGTCAAGATGAGATTTGGGGACACAGCCCAACCATATAAAGCATCTACTGAGGCAAGAAGACAGGTAGAATCCGAAGGTCCATAGCCCCATTTTCTAGGATATTCATTGAAAGTCAAAGTAAACTGCTACTGAGGCCAGGAAGGTCACTGAAACGTAGAGGCCTAGTGATATGTCCAGACTAGGAAACAAAATTTTAATTTTCAAGAAAGTAAAAGCCATTAGTTGTAGCCCTAGAAGTAGTGGCAGTAGAGTAGACCCAATCCTAAGTTGGAAATTGATATGGTTTGACCATGTCCCCACCCAAATATCATTTTGAATTATAGTTTCCATACTACCCACGTGTCATGGGAGAGACCCAGCTGGAAGTGATTGGATTATGGGGGCAGTTTTCCCCATGCTGTTCTCATGACAGTGAGTGAGTTCTCATGAGATCTGATGGTTTTGAAAGCATCTGGCGTTTCTCCTGCTTGTACTTTTCCCTCCTGCCACCAAGTGAAGAAGGACATATTTGCTTCCTCTTCCATCATAATTGTAAGTTTCCTGAGGCCTCATAAGCAATGTGGAACTTTGTCAATTAAGTTGTTTTCTTTTATGTGTTTTGTTTTTGTTTTTGTTTTTTTTTTTTTGAAATGGAGTCTTGCCCTGTCTCCCAGGCTGGACTGCAATGGTGCCATCTTGGCTCACTGCAACTTTCGCCTTCTGGGTTCAAGCGATTCTCTTGCCTCAGCCTCCCAGGTAGCTGGGACGACAAGCATGCACCACCACACCCAGCTAATTTTTCTATTTTTAGTAGAGATGGGGTTTCACCATGTTGGCCAGGTAGGTCTCATGATCCGCCTGCCTCCGCCTCCCAAAATGCTGGGATTATAGGCATGAGCCACCACACCCAGCCAAACCTGCTTTGTTTATAAGTGACCCAGTCTCTGTTATTTCTTCTTAGTAGCATGAGAATGGACTAATACAGAGATAATTCTCCTTTTTCCTCTGTGTGTTTTGCTGCCTCCTTTTTTTCTCAACCTGTGTGTTTTGGTGTCTCTGGTAGATCCTGAAGATGTAGTCATATGTCAATGATTTTTTTTTAACTTCTGATCTAAGATCTCATGGAAGGGCTCAAATGAAGTTTCCATTTGGAAGCTCTAAAAGTGGGTCTTTAGTCCCTACCTGGTGATTTAAAGTTTCGTTTGAGTGTACTCTGATACAAATCATGCTTTGCAGAGTATATGTAGAAATCATTTGTATATGTCCTAAACATTCTGAAATTGATCCCAAGATTGAGAACAGATGAATAGAATGGATCAACCAAGTGTTCTGGGTCCATTTTGCTGGATAGTAGCTAAGTGATTAATGCCAATGAACCTTGGGCAGATCTAGTGCCAATTCCAGCACTGTGACCTTGAGCAAGTTACTTAAATGCACTGAGACTCAATTTCTTTATAAAACCAGGTCAGTAACACCTAACCCAATCAGTTAATTTATGTAAATTACCTGTCCAAGTGGCCTATTGTGGGGACTCAATAATTGGTATATGCTATTATAATGATGATGATGACAGCAACAGTACAGATATGGCTTACTTTGCAGGACATTTTGTGATGCAAAGGGAAAGCCTGTCAACATAATGCCTGGATGAGTAACCCCTTATTTTCCCAATCTACCATCTCCTTTCCCTCAACCATGGGGTTGGGGCCTGTTTGCCAAGCTCTCTTTGTGTGCTATCACAAGGGTTATGTTGATTCTGGAGATCTGAGTGGGCCTGTGGGGGAAGTTGCATGAAGTAGTAAGATGAGGGATAGCTAGAGAAGAGACACCACCAGTGCTCCAGGTTCTTGATGATCTACATGCAGCTCATGGGCCAGAGGCATCAGAGGCACCTAGGAGCTTGACCCTAAATCATAATCTGCATTTTTGTAAAGGTAATTCATGCTCACAATAAAGTTTGAGAAGCCTTGTCCCGGGGAATACCCTAGGAAATCAAAAGCAGGTTCCTGGGTGAGTGATAGGGGACAGAAGCCTGATACATGCAGGAATTACAGGGAGATAACCAAGGTAGGAATTTCATCAGGGTCCAGTTGTTTCAGAGGCACAGGTTATTGGCAGACAAAAAGCACTATACAGCCCAAATATTAATAGATATGAAACATAAGCAAACAATTTATTTTTTTACCTTTTCACATACATTCTGCTCAACTCTGCTCATATGGCAAATATGATGTTTAGTATCAAATGGTAACCATTCACATTTTCTTAGTACACTAAATTTATTCCCAAGTTAAAATTCCATTTAAAGAAATGAGAATCCCTTGCTAACACATTTTACAGACTTTAAGGAACTAGACTCTGTGACCCAGTTCGTCAAAATGCACTTGAAAAATTCTGTCTGGAACTCTCAGACCAATGCTACGCATTAAAGATTTTATATTTTTCCTTCTGTCTTTGCTCTTCCAAGGCTCAACTCCTAACCACTTGAGATGGAGCTAAAGCTGACAGAGAAAGTGAAAATCCTCTGCCTTCTTGCCCGGAGGAAATGCTTGGCAGGAGATTTCCAAGCTGTGCTGTCATCAAAGCTAAAACTAACCTTGTTCAGGAAAAGAACCCTTAACTTTCAAACCAACTCCTTGTCAGACCATTCAATTTGCAAAGTACAATGTTGGGGGGATAAAAAAGGAAGAAAAAATAGCAATGAATGCATTGATGTTTGAGATTGAGACTTGAAATGATGACTACTCATGTTTTGCAATGACATTAAAGTTAAATGTCTTAGTTCACGGGCACTTACCACTCCCTTCATCACCATTAATCTTTGCTCACAGTTTTGAAATATACCACTTTGTGTCTTCAGCAATGAAATGAAATTTTCCCGGGGTTATAATTGCTTTCCAGTGTGTCTTTTCTCATGTTATTTGATTGCTAAAGATTTTCTTCAAAATGGGAGATATTTAGTGAACACAATACAATGTATTTTCCTGCTATTTTTAATCTGTTCATGCATAATTTGAAGGGTTTGGTGAGGGAAAAATGGAAATTGAACTCATCTGACCGTGACAGATTTGCAAACTCTAATACAACTTAAACTTTATTGATGCTTTTAAATTACAGCACTGAATACCTGGACATGTCCATATAACATTTATAGCATTTTATGTCTTCATAGCTACAGCCAACATTTGCTTAAGAATCACAATTGTAATTCAGGATGAGCAAGAAGAACATCATTTTACAAGGAAAAGTAGAGCATGCTGAAGCATTTTGCCTGGAACAAGCTTTTATTTTTAGCCTGTCCCCAAAAAATCATTATCTAGAGGCCTGAAATGTCTCAAAAAATCATTATATTTGAGTACCTGGTAGGTCATTTCATAGAGTACTGAAGAATCCTATTTAATATCAGGTGGGTTTGTTATCTGGACCACAGAGTAATTGAAGGAATGATTGTCTCTTGGGACCTACTCTTTTCCTCTGACTTCTGACATGCAAACTTTCTCCAGTGTACAGTTTTAACAAATGGTACACCACAGTTAGGTCCAGCATATTACACCCAGGATTCTTATTGAGTTATTATGAAAGGTGGCATTTCCAAAATCGACATAAGGAACTCTCTGTAGTTAATGTTTACCTCAATGTAATACATTCAGGTCTTCTTTCCAGTGCCTTAGTTTGGATACATTTTGTAAGAGTAAAAACATGCGAGAGAATGTCAAAAACCAGAGGCCTGGGCTTGAGATTTAGCCCTGAGCTCTGCTCATGCCCTTCCCTTCCAGTGAGAAAATATCTTTCTAGAAGAGAATAAATATAGAAAGCAGAGACATCCATCATGGATCACAGAAACTAGATGGTGACTGGGGAAAAACTATGCCAGTTTATTGTCCATTCCTGACCAATAAATAGCTCTCATCCCCAAAATACAAAAATCCAGACCAAGAGGCCTAGTGATAAAATCAGGAGGGAGTGGTGGCTACTGAAAGCTAAAACTATTCTCATGTTACAACATTATGATCCCAATTTATTCATCTTCTAAATATCATTTCCTTACTCAAAAATCTTTAGAGAGGTTCACAGGATAGTTATAATTGCAAAGCTGTAGTTATCATTCATTAAGCATTTTCTTTGTGCCAAGCGCTGTTGTCTTTGTTGGTGGTTCATGACAACCCTCATTTGTCATGACATCCCCATGGGTAACAGGCATCATCATCTTCATTTTCCATGGAGGAATACTATATCACAGAGAAATAAATGCATGGCCCCAATTTACCAAGTCAGTCAGCGGAACAACTGGATACACAAGGTACCAGGACCCATAGCTGTGATGTTTCCATTCTATCTCACACATTCACTCTCGCCATACCTTGCTCACTCATCAGACTTCAAGGCCCTACACAACCAGGCTCTCCTCCAAATGACTAGGTATCTCCCCAACTTGTTCAGAGTTTTGATTTCTTTACTTGCAAAATGAGAGGGTGTTGGAGGCTGGAAAAGGAAATCAGAGAGAAGATATTTTGCCTACCCAGTTAATAGTCTTGTGACCCTCATACCTGTGCCTCCTCATCTGTCAAATGGTCACCATCTTGGCTGTCTTTCCTGGCTGAGATGATTTTTGCAAAGCTCAAATAGAGAAAGCATTTAGAAATCACACACATAAGAAAAATGGTAATGACAATCTCATAGATATTCTCTTCAAGTGCTCACAATCTTGAGCGCACTTCCCTGTGTGACTTGGAAACATAAGTCACTTTACTGTTGCTCAAACATTTTCCATTTTAGAGACCTGTACAGTTTCTACTCAGACTTTTTAGTCTTCATTTAAGACTGTCCTCCCCTTATCTAAACCTCTATTTAACCAGTAAGCAATTCTCTGTGGTCATCACTGTGAAATGCAATGAAAGTAGGAAAGTGAGTAAGATAGGGCCTCAAAGAGCTCAAGGACCCGTGTGCTACATCATCATCAAAATAAACAACTGTCACTGAGTTGGTCTTCCTGGTGGAGATGGAGTACTAGACACAAAAGACCCCATAAAGGAGAAAAGGAATATCTTGCCTGGAGAGATCAAGGAAGGCTCTGGAGTATTTTCATCCTGTGCAGTGAGTGCATTGTTGATGAGTGAGCAAGGGGAAGGTGATGTGCAGGCATCCAAAACAGAGTCAAATATAAACACAGGCAATAAATTGGCAAATCCAAGCACGGACTGAGAAATAAAGAGTGCCAGAAGATTAAATAACCTAGAGTTTGATCATGATGGGATATACAGAAGCAAGGAACTAAAATTTTATTCTGAAGGCATGGGAGACTACCAAACTTAGGTCAATGTCATCTTTCTTATGTCCTGAATATGGAATTCATTGCTCACCTGTCTTTGGGTAATTAAAAACCATCACCTAATGACATATTATGACTTGTCATCTGAATATAAATATGTTTTTAGTCTTGTGACACTTATTATTATATTTATCTAAAGAAAGATGAGAAGCTTTAACTATGATTTGGAAGTCATCTAAATGTGGGACCATTTATCACCTCTTTTCTGTGTGTTATAAAGAGATGTTAATTTTAGACATTGATTTGTGAGCTTCCCAGTTCTTCAGGAGAACAAACTAGATTGTCAATAGAACTAGAAATACTGAACTAATTATTTATTCTTATTCTTACCTTCCTTTTAGTTCACCAGGTCATGATGATTCCAATACAGTATGACTAAAGTTACAAAGTTCTCTCCATTCCAATTGTCATTGTTTTAGTTCAGGCTACCATTATCATATATATATTATTTTACCATTCCAAATCCCCTGATTGGGTCTTTTAACACAATCTCTTACCCTCAATACTCTATCTCCATCTCCACCCAAGACACTTTCCATACTGAAATTGGAGCAAACTTTCTAAAATACTAATTGGTGTGACTCTCTTGCCCAAAACAGTATTTCCCTCTGTTTATTTCATTTTGTTTTTAAGCTATTTTGGTTCCTACTGCCTGTATAAGTGCAGAATTTCCTTCTTTTTAAGCTTATGATCTTCAAAACATGAGCTTGGGAGGCCCTATTTTAATATATTCACATTTTAAAAATAAATTATATATATGAACTAGAATGAAATTCAAACATTTTCTCCAGCCAGCTGTCCCACCCTGCCTCATCCCTTGAAAAGTTATATGAGGTCCATGCTTTCTGTTCCCTTTAAGAATCACCAGGTATTTTATCAGATTGCATGATGCCTGGGACACTGTACTTAAGAAATATTTGTTGAATACAAGAAAAATATGATAAAACCTAAAAAGTATACTATGTTTGGTCTTGGAGCATAAGTAATGCGTAAACAACATAGCTCTTGGTACAGAATTATCCTCCACATTCTGAACAGATGATAAAGAAAGTGCTAAAAACCATGTGGATGGAAAAATTTTAAAAGATATAGTAGATGGTCCTGGGAATATCATTTTTCAAGGACAATAGTTGGAACTGGAGATGATGAGCTTAGAAAGCAATAGAAAATGAAGGCAACTTAAATTCATCTAGTTATCTGCCCATCATCGATTTAGATATTTTACATGAATTGTCGCTTTTTGGTCTCACAACAAGCCTGTGCATAGTTATCATCCCCATTACATGCAGAGAAAACTGAGATTAATTAACTTCCCAAAGGACACATAATTAGTAAGTTGCGGAGTCAGGATCTGAATTCAGACTGGGCTGGATTCCAATGTCTGGTCTCTTTGCAAATATACTACAGTTTCCAACACACACACACACACACACACACACACACACACACACACACTTACACGCACACATACACACGGCCACATTATGATCTTGTAGGACCACTCCTTCTGTCTCTGGGCTGCCATTATTTTCTCATCTACAAACACCGATAAAGGTCAATGTTTGTTCAGATTATCAGTACATGTTTATCCCATCTACTTGTAAATGTTTGGCATTGACCCCATTGGTTGTGCTATCAGCCAGCTGGCCAGTACTCAACTCAAGCCTATCTTTCTAATCAGGCATTTTCCTAAGTTCCAATGAGCAGAATGAGACATACAGAGATGTTCATTTTTCTTTTAGAAACATTATGCCTAGACCCATGCAAGATGAAAAAGGTTTATGAATGTGTATGGATTGATTGAGCTACACTTTAAGATCATGGTTTCCTGAGCAACGAGGATTTTCAGTGTAATTTAGAACCACTCAATGCAGGATCATGATTAGCTATTGGAAGTTTAGCCCCATTGTATTCAAAAAAGAATAGATATCTACGGAGAAAGACACGGTTCTAGAAGAGAAACTCTCAATTCCGAAAACGACTGAATGAACAGAAATACTGTCTTTATAAATTCCTTGGTCGCCTCCTTTCCCTCATTTTAATATTCAATGCATAATCATATGGACAATGAGCTTCCACCTTCCATATTTTTTCTTTCTCCCAATCTTATCATTCAGTACCATCCAATTCATTCATTTACATAACTTTTCTTCAGAACCAATAAATTCTGAGCATAATTTGGCACTACTTTATAATGAGTGAGTGTGTGCATGCATGTGAGTGTGTTGTGAGAAGTGTTAATAGATAGGGAGGAGGGAAATAGGGGTGTATAGAAGCAGAGTGAAATTTGTGGAAACATTTTATTTTTTCAAAGATTTGTGTTTTTTCTTATTAGGCTCTTATAAAACCCTTCAAAGTAATCCAGCCACCACTCTTAGCTTCTCATATTCCAGAAAATTCTAATTTTTTATTTATGCTTTTATTTATAATTATTTATTTACCTTATATACCCAATATTATAAAAGGTTTAATAGCTTTCCGATTAAGCTATGACACATTATTCCTAACCTTAAAGTTTTAATAGCTTTACCGTATTTGATGTTAAACACTGACAGAGTGATGCCTTTGGAGGCACAGTCCTCAGCTTCTGACAAAGCCGATCCTAACAACAGGTCCCTTATTCCTGAACTTGGTCTTACTTTTTGATTCTTTGACCAACTTTCAGTACCACAAATGATTTCCTCAACTTAGGATTAGCTGGGACCTACCATGTGTAAGTAATTCTGCTCTTTCATCCGCATGATGCCACCTCTGGAAGCCAAGCTTAAGGCTGGCATACCTGGTAAGTATTTTTGAAGGAAACATATTAAAAATAGGGTTTTTAAAAGATGGCTTAATGGGACTAGAGCTGGGTACTACTTGGCTCTGTCAGTGAGAAAACTAATGGAAAAGACCATTGCAAAAATTGTAACATAATATTTGGATATCCAGAACTAGAATCAAATCGTGGGAAAGGTAAAATAAATAAGTGGAAAACTGAGAGATCATCCCAAGAGAAAACAGCAATTCAACGGGATAGAACTTGTGTCTTTCATCCTTTCACTCAACAAAGAAGTACTGACTAATTTATGTAGTCTCAAATACTAAATACCAGGGCAAAAAAAGAAATCTGTCTAGCTTCACCCTTTATATTTGCACATCATTAGCTGATTATATTTGTCACATATGAAGGGCTCAGTTGTAAACAACATAACTCTTGGTACAGAATTACCAACTTGTTGCATTAGATTAAGTCACTGGTAAATTAGATTCAGAGCATGAAAGTGAAAAGAATAAAGCCAAACAGTCTATTGTAAAGAAAACTATTTCTAACCTGAGAATCAAAACATAGCAAGAAAGAAAAAAAAAAAATCAGTGGCAACACCGAAAATAAAAACATCAAAAATAACAAAACACTGCTTTCGTCTGAGCTGTAATCTGAGAAGAAAACAATTGAGGGAAGGGTATTTCAGAGCTGTTGAGTTTGGGCTCATTGTGGGACATCTGTGTAAAGATGCTCTTGAAATTCAAAAAGGAAAGAGCTATATTCACACAAAATTGTCAAATAGAGAGCGGTCTGCCATCATTTTAGAGTTTAGAAGCAGGTTTCAACTCAGGTTTTGTGCAGAGTCACTTTGACCTTGGTTCAAAGCCTAGTTTAGATACTGCAGAGACTGTGAAATGGACAGAAAAATTTATAGAGCCCTCATCCATAGAATAAGGTGATGGTCTCCCCGTTGCAGCGGCTGCAGTGACTGTGAGCAACTCAGACAGATGCACCAGGAGGCTCCCAAGGAGTCAGGCCTGCTGCTGCTGCCTTATGCTTATGGGGTTTACGATGATATTCTCCCAGCAAGCCACTTACAAGCAGGAAATTAGTAACTCCAAATAAACTATTTCCTAAAATCTTACATAGAATTGCTTTAAAAGCCTGGAAGGAATTCCAGAGCCCTCTTGTTAATCCCTGGACAGGACTAACCCCCTCTTCTGGGTGTTCCCGCAGTCTACTCTGGCCCCTCACCAGTCACTACCGCAGTGCAGGGAGTGATGCTGTGTTTATCTCCACCATGTTTGATGAATTTACGATAATTACTTTTACGCTGCAAAGCCTGACAGAAATTTTGACACCTAGTATGTGCTCAATTAAATTGTGTTGATGAAATAAATGAACAATAACCCCTGCAGTTATAAAGTTGAGGAATCTGAAATACGAGAAAGTAAAAAAGAGGGTACATTACTAGTGCAGGCAGAAGGCTCAGGACTCCTGGATCCCAGACCAATGGTCTTTTGCATGTAATTGCTCATGAACATAAGGAGCTTATTTCAAAAAATGTATGGATTGTCTTTCAGTCCAAAGTAAATGATTGTTTGCTTGAGCTCAGTGTCTATGTATTTGACTTTATTCTGTCTTCTCACAGCAAGAAGCACAACCATGAGTATTTAGCAGATGATCAAAAAGCAAGTTCTACATTAATCTGGAAAAGAATGTCAGGATAGAGAAGACTTGGACTTCCTTTCATGACTGATTTTAGAAAGCTGTATTTTTGGTCTACTAATTATGAAGTAATTTATCTTTTAGGATTTCATCATGAAGAAGGTGGGCAGGGTCAGATTCAAGAGTAATATTATAGTATTTATTTTTGTTGTTTTCTAAGTGAAATTATAGGTAACAAGGGGAAAAATAATTGAAGCAAAAGGCATGAGTTGTCATATCTAAGCACTGTTGTAGGCACTCCACAAAATGCATGCTTTATATCTTTTAAACAAAGTAGGCCATTAAGTGTGCAATGCTAAGAGGAATTTTATCTCACCTATAAATACAAGTGAACCTTTTAAGCTCCAAATCCCTACATACAGATAATTTACTGTGGTAATCAAGACGATGCACACAATTTAACTTCAGTATCATCTGTAACTCTATTGGTATTTTAATAATAATGAATAAAAATATATGTTGGTAACAAAAAATGTTACTTGAAGTAGAATCATTTTAAAGAGTCAGTGATAATTTCTCAAAAGCTGTGTAAATATCGTATTTACTGAGAATTCTCTGTTGTGCCTTTACCTTGTAATTCATATGAAAGAAGACCTTCAGTATTTAACTGTATACATATATTGAAGAACATATTATCCCCTCTTCTTTGAATTGGAAATAACAAACAAAATGCTTTGTCCATGCAAATATTAATAAGGAAATGAATGTTTCTTTTATTTTTCTCTTCTTACCTTTTTTCTTTTGCCTTTTTTCTGTTTGTTTGACTTCTCCCCCCTGGGTGGGTAGGGTTTAGCTAGGGGAGAGTATTGAAGATGAAGAGAAAAAAGGTAAAAAAAAAAAAAAAAGAAGAGAAATTCAAATTATCCTGAACGTTATAAACTACTCTTCATCAATGTTTTTCTGTTGTCCAGGAAATAAAATATTGTCTTTCACTTTGCAGAAAAAAGGTCATCCATTATAACAGTTGTTATGAATACTACTACTACCAATGGTTACCTGCCTTCTGCAAAGGTGGCAGAGAACGGGACTAGTGGTTACCTACAAACAGTAAGGAAACCTGAGTTTTGCTTCCAGCTGGTCAAATAATTAACTGAATAATCTTGGGCAGTCCTGTCATCTCCCTAAGCTCCCCCCATACCCTTATATGTAAAGTGAAAGGCTTGGAACCTATAATTTCAGAGGTTCCTCCTGGTTCAGAAATCCTCTTAATCTATGAATCATATGCAAACAGGACTAGGAGTATTTAAACAGCTACTGGACGGAAAGAGCTAAGTTGCTTTTGGTTATACCCACAGAAGTAGATTTTTATTTTGGGGGGATGACGGGAGCTAGTGGTGGCCTTTACATTATAAAGAAAATGAGTACAGATGACAGCAAAGTTATTTATTGAAGAAAAATGGGGAATCAAACATAGATGTGAATAAGGATTTGCATTTTTAAAATAGCCTTTTATTGCATCAGAGTTTTGCTATAACTCTTTTAGAGAAAAGACCCATGAAGAAGCTCTTAAAGATCTCATTTTGAAAATATTCTACTAGGTCAATGCATCTGTGAAATTTGGTTCATTCTTGGAAAGTGATTCCTGGGAAATCAATACAGTTTATCTCAAGCTGTGTGTCCCATTGGAAGTGAATATGAGAGAAGCCTTTCAGTCTCTGATTATATTTATGTATATTTTAATTCAAACACCTTTCTTCAGACCCCAGTTTCTTCACCCCTTCTTCTTTTCTACATTAAACACTGATGAATATTCACAAACACTTTTGGAGGAACAGAGCGATGGATTCAGCATTGTGCAGACACACTGTTAGAAGTCTGAGATGCACGTGGAGCCTGAAATTGAAGGAGAGCACAGGTTTGCTTATTGAAGGCTTCAGGAGCATTGGGGGAGATAACGTTTTCTTTCCTTGCTCTCCAGCCACGTGCTTGGGTTAGTACTGACCCAGACTCCACAACACTGCAGACCTGCAGAGGAGAGAATGGAGGCGCAATGTCATCTTTATGCACGCACGTGTCTTCACCCATTTTATTCCCCCTCCACTTCACCTTCTCCTGTTCATCTGGCCAGTTGTAAACCTTTAATGTGAACGAGCTATCTATGACACCAATTTGTGGGCAAGTTTTGTGGCGAGAAAAAAGATCCAGGAAATAAAATCATCAAAATAGTTTCTATCAATAGTCGCAGATATTACCAGGCAATTCATACACTGCTTCCCATTCTCATTTTGGGCTTTATACTTAAAAGGGATTTTCCCATCTATTCTTATTCCATCTTTAAAATGACTCTATGGCTGGATATGGTGAAAATGACTATTTTGCAGACAGTGCAAATAGCGCTTAGTGTACCTGAATGTATTATCTAGAGTCATCCAATCAAGAGAAGAAGCAAATCTAGGAAAAAGGAATCTCCCAACTCTAACCCTCAATATGCTCTCCACTAATGCAGCCCATCCCAAATCACAAAACAAAACAAACACGTTTTATTGTTCTCATTTACGCTAAATCATTCTTCCTTTGCTTTAAGAATCTGATACATATTTAAAATAATACAGACATTTGAATTTAGAACGGTTTTATCATCAAACCCTTAACCCGTTTATGACTGAGGTTGCAATTTTTTGAATTTTTGCAATCAGACCTTGGCGATAACCTTGAGCAGTAGGATATAGATAACTCTCACATGCTTAGTGTTCCAATAATGGAACATTAGGCAAAAATCAGCTTAAATTCCCATTTACTAGGCTAATTTCGTAAGAGACTTGCTGTCTCATCAATGTAGGCAAGGTTGCCAAAGTGGTTCATGTGAGATAGAGTTGACAGAGGAAAAGAATTATCTGCTCTGGGGAGCGGGGGGACTTTCTTCCTTTTAGATTTGAGATTTTTCCATTCTTATTACTTTTAGGGACAGGAGATCAAAAGTTCAGATATGTTTTCCAAAAGCCACTGTTCAAATGCATAGGGTCTACGAGGAAAGGACTGTTGAAAAATCTTCCTTGGATCTTTCCATTAGCATAGATTGTTTTTATGAATTTACTAATTTCCAAACTGAAACCACTGTCCCTAGAAACTGAGATACAAGGCAGACATCTTTCAGAGGAGAAAACAGACCGTAGGGAATGGCAGCTATTGCCACAGGCTAATGGGCTCTGGAAGCTTAGTTCTCCTGGAGGTCAGCACCTTATGATGGAGAGGGTTGCACAGGTCTGGAAGAACAAAACATATCACTTGCCTGAGAGTCTGGACTGACAGATTCCAATTTTACTGGTTTGGTGTGATCATAGTGAAAGACTCCTAAATTTCCTCATCAGTTTATTTACTTGTTTACAACTCTATATTTCTCAATGGCCTCTGAGCTCCTTGAGGTCTAGACTCTATTTTACCCAAACCTATCCTGATTGCCTCTCTGAGAATATGAACAAAATGAGACTTTATACATATTGGTTGGACTGAATTAATTTGAAATGATTAAGTTACTTCTACTATTCCATGATCATTTGCACAATTTACATATGAATGCAAAGATTACCAAAAAAAGGAGAAAAATAAATTCCGGAGTTGTTTCTTGAGCAATGTATGATTGAGTTGACTTTAAACATATACAGGGGTATAGTCAATTCTGCTACAACATAATATATGCATTTGTAAAAATGGCTTGCTAATTGTACAATACAAGCTTTATAAGAAAAGATTTAGGGGAGAAGTGGGGTTAGGAGTACAATACTCAAAAATTTCATCAGTCACACATAAAAGACTATAAAAACCTAATAAAAGTAGTAGAAGAGTTGTATACATGCTAAATGTCTAATAAATACATAACCATTATATACAATAGCGATAATACTTTACCTTAAAAAGAGCTACAACTTTCCTGTGGAAGTGGGTGTCAGAAAAGCTGTGATTTCTTGTTAAGTGGTGGAGAGAGTGTTGCCTGAAACAGGAGGATGGTTATACCTACACATCTGGATGGGTGAGGCTTAGAAGGCTTCTGTGAATGTAGATACCGTCTTGAAGCTTAAGGCCTATGTGTGTGTTTGTGTGTGTGTGTGGTTTGTATGTTTCTATGGGGCTCGCTTTTTTTTCTGCGTTCATCTGAGGCTTCTTGATGACAAACCAGGCATACACATATGCAAGATCTGCATTATGTTGAATATAATTTAATAAGTGATTATTATATATTGTTTTCTAATATATAAATAATGCAACAAATGTGTGCCTTTAAACAAGTGCTTTGAGGTGTATATGCACCTTCTGTCACCTGCATCTTCTGCCAGAGTTAAAATGGTACTGATCTGCTTTCTATTCACCAAAAGACCGTAACTGCAGAGAAACCATATCTGCGATTTTTATGTTATTCTTCTTCAGTGAGGATCTGGCTCGGTTTTGTATTTGTCAAACACCTCAAAATATTTCTCAACATTTGTATTTGGGAAAAACTCAAAATACACTTTGCCAGTTGATTTTTTAACACACCTAGTGAACAATAATTTAATCCTTATGTTTCTAATTAATTTTTCTACAATTAGCTAAAATACCGCTCTCTAAGAATTTGCTGAATAAACAAGCTTAATCCTATGTAAATGTTCTTTAAAAAAAAAAAACAAAGGAAATCAAACCAATTCTTCCTGAGAGCCTTTACTAACATGAAGTTTACTTTCAAACTAAATGGCACATTTTAAATTTGTTTTGCATGAGGTATGTCTAGATTTCATGAAGTCGTTGTTCAATGTCCTATAAAATTAAATGTGTACAAGACAAAAAATAGGAAAAGGATGTTGGTAATATTATGCTGATTAATTGGCTGGTTGATTGACTGCTCAATCCTGCCTTCCATTCTTTCCTTTCTTATTTCATTAGCTCACAATCCCATTCTTTCAACAAACGTTTATCAAAGGCTTATTATGTATCAGATTCTCTGCTAGGGTCCTACAAAGTGTGTACCACCCAATGGAAAATACAAAGAGGTAAGTGAATTATTACAAAAGACTTAGATGACCAATTGTCTTAGGCCATTTTGTATTGCTCTAACAGAATGCCTGAGACTGAGCAATTTATAAAGGACAGAAATTTATTGGCTTACAGTTCTAAAGGCTGGGAAGTTGAATATCAAGGTTCTGGCATCTGGTGAGAGCTCTCTGGTTGCATCATCACATGGCAGAAGGCAAGAGAATGAGAGAGAGAACCCACTCCTGAAAGCTTTTTTATTAAGGCAGTAAACCTAACCCAGTGAGAGTGGAACCATCATGGCCTAATCATCTCTGGAAGGCCCCACCTCTTAATATTGTTACAATGACATTAGACCTCATCACGAGTTTTGGGAATGACAAAAATTCCAACCATGGCAACAGTATACTAAGAGTGAAGAGCAGTTCCTCTCCATGAGATTGACTGGTCAGGACATCAGTGTCAACCCGAAGGGGTATATCTACCTTGTCAAGACAAGCATCTTTGCTCATGGCCCCATCCTCTCCCACATTTGGACATCATCAAAGAATCCTTAGAAAGAATACTTTCAATATTTAGGATAGGTTGAAAGGATAGTTGTTGAAGTAAATATCAGATTCACAATATACAAGATCGAGGACTATTCACTACTGCTTCATGGAGTAGAAATAAGTTCTTAGAATAAGTAAATTGTTTTCTGAAGACTTTCATACAACTGGGAATTTTAAATTATCTTACTCCTCTAGACACAATTATTATGGGAGCTCTTAGGGACTGAAGATGGGAGAATAGTCAAACAATGTTTCCCCTTTTAATCATCTCCCTTCTTAGAGAATAATCTTGATAGCAATAATTTGAGGCTTTGCTCCAGTGGCTTATTAAAGAAATGTAGCTAGTTGGGTTTTTGAATCAGAAAAATCTGGGTGAGAATTCTTGCTGCACTATTTTCTAGCATTGAGACCTTGGACAATCTACTTGCCATTTTTTAACTTAATTTTCCCCATCTGTGAAAGAAAACCAGACCTGTCCTTCAGGGGTGCTGTGAGGAGTAGATGCAGTAACACATGGAAACAGGGAGTACCTGACCTTGTTCAGAGCAGATGGTTAATAAATGATGGTAGTTAATTTCTCAACTTCTCTTCTCATGGAATATTTCTTGCTAATAGAATCTGGTCTCTCTCCCTCTCTCTTTCTATCATTATAGATAACTGTGATGATCCACTAGCATCCCTGCTCTCTCCAATGGCTTTTTCCAGTTCCTCAGATCTCACTGGCACTCACAGCCCAGCTCAACTCAACTGGAGAGTTGGTAAGTAGGCTGACTGAAATCCTAATGCTAAGCACTAAATAACTACATGGTGGGTAGATGGAGGAAAGTGAGCACTCTCAAACACTGAAATCATGTCCAATGGCAGTCCTCAGGAAAAGATTTAGGAGGAGAGGAATGAAAATCTAATGTAAGCATACTTCCATAGCATAATAGTCATTCAAAGTATGCTGACTCGTGTTCACCCAAACCATAATATCCTTTTTTGATTATCACAAGAGGTCTCTGTGAAAATTACTTTATAAAAAGCATTTGCTTTCAATAACTTTAATTTTACTTGAAAATATTGCTGATTTTTAAAATACAAAAATACTATTAATTAAAAGTAAGAAAAGATAAACAATCTGTTATTCTACCAGCTAGAAATAACTGTGGTTAAGTATATGGTTTGTATCTTTAAAATCTGTGTGAAGTAAGAGCAAGCCCTTAACTAATCTCTCATATGAAATGTTGTTAACAAATATGACGTTGGATATCTAGGCAGATATGTTTTAGTCAGATTTAGATGTTGACTTTTATAATGCATAGATGCATAGGTAGATAAATACTGAAAAAGATTTGAATTATTTCAATTTTTAAGCACTTTTTGGATATCTGATAATATTTTAATATCTACTGAATATTATAAACTTTTTCTAGGTCACAAAAAGCATGTATGCAATTTAAAGAGAGCTACTGATCTATTAGAGTTTACATTATTTAATTTTGACTATATTTTCCGTTGATATCTTAAGTAGGTTACTTTAGTAGGTTTTTGCAACATTGAACCATCTTTGCATTCTGGAATAAGTTCTAATTGGTTGTTGTTTTTTTTTTTTTTACATGCTAAATAATTTAATTTGTTAACATTTTAATTTATAATTTTAATATTCATTATTAGTGAGATTGATTTATACTTTTTGCTTGTATGTTTGTTTGTTGTTTGTCTTGTACCTCATTTCACCAGTTTTCTATTAAAATGGAATTCATAATTTAAAAGTTAGCAAGTGTCACTGTTTTGTTGAGAAAGCTGTTTAAGAATAATATTCTAAAAACAAAAGAATGGCCAAAGATTCAACAGGAAAATTTCAATTAAAATTTTGTAATAATGTCCTTTGCTGAATATTCTGTGCCAAAAATTTGATTAAGCATTTTAGTTTTATTATGATATGTAGTCCTCACAAAGCTGTTGTAAGCATTATTACCTTTTACCTTCAGATAGGGTTCCTGAGGCATCAGTTTCCCAAGACAGCAAAACTAGAAAGGGGAAATGCTTGGATTCAAACCTAAGTTGTCCGAATTCAAAGTTCGCGTTTCTCTTAATCCCGTTAACAAATTGCTTGACTAGTACAGATTGAAAAGGGATGTAGCAGCAAGAAAAGAAAGTTAAAAACTAATCAATCAACCACAGTCCAAATGCAGGCTATGCCACTTAGAAACTCTCTGACAGTATACAAATCACTTACCTCTCCCGACCTCAGTTTTTTATCTGTAAAGTGGCCCAGGAATGTCTGCCTTGCAACATTATGTGCAGATTAAGACCAGACTTGCATATCCAAAATATCTTTCTTACAGCAGGGTAGAGAACTGACATGGAGCAGGAAGCCCACTTTCCATTTCAGAAAGAAACACAGGTTGGCAGAATTTAACGCGGTTTCCAACAGAGCTTCCAGAGAAAGGATTTGTCTCAATCCCACCCAAATTGTGTGGCAGCAGAAAGCAATTACTGCCTAATAGCTCCTGGGCAGTTTCTGGGGGAAACTATGGGTCTGATCACAGGCCACATCTCTCCCTGACACAGATATTGAGTGAGTACAAGTGTCTCTGCTCCAACTTAAAATTGTTCTGCTCACCGGGGAATTTGAGTGCCTGAATCCAAGGCTAGCATGAGTGTACAGAAAGGTTCATTTTTCTTCGGTTTCCCAACAAGAGTCTAAATTAGGAAGGCCAAGCAGAAGACATAGTGATACAGTTGGGATGCACTGACCTAGAACTCATCCTCTAGTGCGTATTCCAAGACGCCCAAGGTGACAGCCTCTCCTTTACTCACCAAGGCCCAACCATGGCCCTCAGCAGGAATTAAACCCTGGCTCAGGGAGATATGAGATCAGTGGTTCTCATCCAAGGGCTGTGCATTTGAATCACCTAGAGAGTTTTACAGGGAGCATTGCCTGAGCCCATTTCATCCTATATTCTGAATTAATTGTCTTGGATGGGACCCAAGCAAGGATATTGATAGTGTGAATAAATAAAAGCTTTCCAGGTGATTCTAAAATGGAGCAAGAGTTGCAAATTGCTACATTGAAGGAATTAATGAGTAAAATATCCTTCTATTAATAATTATTGAGTGCCTAGTATTTGTCAGGCACTGTTCTAGATCCTTGACACATAGTTGGCACAAATAGGCACAAACAGTATTCATAAAGAGTTGACATTGATAATACCATTACCATACAATTGCAAACTGATCGACAGCTAACATTTGTCATTAGTAATAATATCAATATAATTATGTAGTTAAATATGTCCAGATATCTATGTATACTATAATAAACCATGTATATGTGATTTGTGATATATATGTGTATATAATATATAGAGCAAAATGTATACATATACACACACATGTAGTTGAATATATATAGTCAGAGTCTCTCATATAGAAAGAGGTGGATAAATACATGGTTGGTTATATAAATATATTCATATGTAGTAGGATGAATATATATGTTTATATAGATGGATACAGTAACATATACATGCATATACAATCATGTACAAATATATACATGTGTGGTATACAGATATATTAAGATAAAACTTGAAAGTCATTATATTAATGCTATTAAGAACAGATTTTGTTTCATTAGTGGAAAAATATAAAATTTAGAAAGTTAAGAAAACTTATAATTTTTGTTTATATTGGAAATATCAGTATAAAGTACTGATTTATTTTCTTCCTTTTAAGACCAAACTTACATCCTGTCTATCCACTGACATTGCTTAGAAGCAATTATAACATTGTCTCAATGAACACTCCCTTTTAACGTGTCTTCCTTTAAAACTTCTCTTTTGTTTTACAAAGAAAAGACGTGAAATATATCCAAAAGAGCAAATTATACCACATGGTTTGAAATCTCAGATGCTCTCCAATATAGGTGCAGATGTAAAGGATCATCTCTCTCGATGGTGAGATTGTGTGCCTAAGAATTACACCAGTCCTCTTCCCCCGGTTGTAAGCTGATGCCTGGCAGCACACAACTGAAAATCATAACACCACTATATTGAGCACTTCCTATGAGCCCTCACTGTCCCGAGCCCTGAAGGTACACCAATTCTATACTCACACTACCCTTTATGTAGATGTCATTGTGATCTCTGATTCATAGGTGACACAGAGATGAAAGCAATGGCCAGGCCAGGCTTTCCCCTAAGTGATCTGAATCCCATGGCCATGTTATTGGCCACAGCACCACAACACTGTCCTGCCCAGAAAGCCAGAATAACTTCAGTGTTTTAGACAGGGAAAGCTGTGTGTCATTTTTAATAGTTCACTTACTTCCCTCCCTCCTATGTGATTGAAGTATAATTGACAAACAAAACTGTATACATTTACAGTGTACAAAGTGATGCTTTGATATATGTATGCATTTTGAAATAATTACCACAATCAAATTAGTTAACACATCCATCACCTCATGTAGTTATCCTTTTCTTTGTTTTGTGGTGAGAACACAAGATCTACTCTTAGCAAATGTCAAGCATACAATAGAGTATTATTAACTATAGTCACCGTGCTGTACAATTATATCCAGAGAATGTACTCATTTTACAAGCGCAGGTTTGTACCTTGACCAACATTTCTCCATTTTCCTCACACCCCAGTCCCTGGCAACTACTGTTCTACTCTCTCCTTTCTGAGTTCCACTTTTTTCAGATTCCTCATATAAGTGAGATAATGCAGTATTTGTCTTTCTGTGCCTGGATCATTTCACTTCGTACAATGCCCACTAGGCTCATCTATGATGTTGCAAGTGGCAGGTTTTCTTTTTTATGGATGAATAATATTCCACTGTATATATGCCACATTTTTTATCCCTTTATTGATCAGGAAACACTTAGGTCGCTTCCGTATCTTGGCTGCTATGACTAATGCTGCAATGAACATTGGATTGCAGATATCTCTTTCAGATACTGATTTCATTTCCTTCGGATGTATACAAAGTAGTGGTATTACTGGATTTTATAGTAGTTCCAATTTTTTTAGAAACCTCCATACCGTTTTTTATAATAACTATACTGATTTACATTCCCAACAACAGTGTAAAAGAGTTCTGTTTTCTCTACCTCCTCACCAACACTTATCTCCTTCTTTGTAAGAGCCAGCCTAATGAGTGTGAGGTGACATCTCATGGTGGTTTTGATTTCTGTTTTCCTGATGATTAGCGGTGTTCAGCATGTTTCTGTGTGCCTGTTGGTCATTTGTATGCCTTCCTTGGAAAAATGTCAATGTAGTCTTTTGCTCATTTTTTGCTCATCGTTTTAAATGGGGTTGTTTCTTTGCTACTGAGTTGTACTTGTTCTTTAAATGTTTGGATATTAACCCCTTACGAGATACTCAGTTTGCAAATATTTTCTTCAATTTTATAGGTTGCCTTGAATTATTTAAATGCTTTTTCTTTTTTGTACAGAAGGTTTTTAGTTTGATACAGTCCCACTTGTTCATTTTTGTCTTCGTTGTCTGTGCTTTAGATATCTTAGCCCATTTCAGTTTCTTATATAAGAATAGCTAAAACTGGGTATTTTACAAAGCAAAGAAATGTATTTCTTACAGTGATAGAAGTTGAGAAATCCAAGGTCAAGGGGGCCAGATTTGGTCAGGGTCCTCTTGCTTACGGGGACTCTGCAGAGTCTTGAGACAGCACAGGGCATCATACAGCAAGGTGGCTGAGTGCTCTAACATGCTAGCTCAGGTCCCTCTTCTTCATCTTATAAAGCCACCAGTCCCACTCCCATGACAACCCATTAATCCATCAAATCATTAATCCATTAATTAGCAAATGAATGAATCTATTCATGAGGTCAGAATACTCATGAGCTAATCAATCACCTCTTAAGGGTGCAGCACTTTATGTGAGCACTTTATGTAGATGTCATTGTGATTTCTGATTCATAGGTGACAACATGAGTTGTTGTTCACAGCTGACAAAATGAGTTTCACAGGACAAACATTCAAGTTAGAGCAGTGTCATATCCAAAAAAGTATCATTTACTTTCGAAAGCGATGAGCAATCGCTTTGAGTGTGCTGGTTCTTTCTCCACTCTGCCTTGTTCAATACACTGGGCCGTATTTTATAATATTCTGCCTCAACACTTCAACTTCCAGCACGTTCTCCTCCCTAACATATTTGCTAATAGATGCAGTCACAATGGCCTGCTTTATTTAGCCTCATTCTATTCTCTCTTCCAAGAGGGTATGGTGAACCTGCCTCCTTCAGCTCTACCACTCAACACCAAATCCCTCCCCTTCTAAGTGTTCAAACACCAGATTTTACACACACTCACTCTCTCTACCTCACACACACTCACAAACACAAACATGTGTTCAGAATTACATTTAAACTCTTAAAAGAGTAGGTACTAAGATATATATGTGCCATCTGAATCCCCAGGTAGTAGTTTAAAATAGGTGAGCAGTAAATACTTGTCAAAGTATAATTTTCAATAAGTTAAAAACATAGCTCTCATACAAATACAAACTCATAGCTCTAATACAGATATAAACTCAGCACATCATGTGTGTGTGTGTATGTGTGTGTGTGTGTGTGTGTATTAAACGTATTAAGGCAAGAACCAGTAAAATGGTAAAGCTAATTCAAAGAGTATTTTTGGGAACTGCATATTCAGAGACATTTGGTGAGGGTGGGGGGAGGCAGAAGAAAATAATATTGGAATGAAATTGCTAGGCAGATACAAAACTAGTTAATGTATGTGTTAGTCAAGATTCTCCAGAGAAACAGAACCAATGGGATGTATACACACACACACACACACACACACACACACACACACACATATACACTCACGTGTATACACATACACATATATATGAAATCATTTATTGTGAAAATGGGCTTACATGGTTATGGAGGCCAAGAAGTCCCACGATACGCTGTCTGTAAGCTGAAGAGGGAGGCTGGTGGTGTAATTCAGTGAGTCCAAAGATCTGAGAACTAGGGGAACTAATGGTGTGACCCTCCATCTGAGGTCCAAGGTCTGAGAAATTAGGGAACCACTGGTATCAGTCCCAGAGCGCAAGGACTCAAAAGCTGGAGCTCTGATGTCCAGGAGCAAAAGAAGATGAATATTCCAGCCCCAGGAGAGAGAGAGAGAGAGAGAGAAATTCACTTTTCCTCTGCCTTTTTGTTCTATCTGGTCCCTCAGCGGATTGGATCGTGTCTGCTCACATTGGTGAGGGTGAATCTTTCTACTGATTCAAATGTCAATATTTTCCATAAACACCCTCACAGATACAACCAAAAATAACACTTTACCAGCTGTCTGGATGTCCCTTAACCCAGTCCACTTGACACCTAATACTAACCATCACAATGTCTTACAGGGTTATAAAACTCGGGGGTTATATCTTCTCTATTGGAGACACATTTATAAATTAGCATGTGACAACTTCACAGTACCTAACTCTACCTCACCCAGAAACTAGCCAAACCAAATGACAGGTGTGTTTTTCTGGAGAATTAAATAATTGTTAAGTGGATGTGTTTAAAATTGCTCCAGGATGATGTTGAAACATCATACTATATTTTCTTACGATTTCGAAGCTTTAGATAGTGTTTTCTTAACAAACATTTATTCATTGGTTTATTTATCACCGTAATTAGTGAACTTCTCCTACTCTACACCGTTCAGTCTTCCAACACTCTTGTCAAGGAACATCCCGGTATCTCACTGGGCATCCCACTCAAGATGAAATTTAAATGGTAAAACCCATGACTTTCAGAGCATCAAATCCCCCTCAAAAGGATAGAGTGTACTCAATAATATCCTTGTACCTCATCACTGCTGAACTATTTCACACTGACGAGCTCCCCTGGGAGATTTTGGGCACCACTGAAAATTGCTGAGTCCCTTGATCATTATATGAAACCTTGGCAAACACTGAACATAAATGACGAGGCAACACTTTACCCCCACGTGTACTCAGAACTCAGGTAGACACACGTCTGCCCCGTACCCAGGAAGAAAGTGTGCACAGCTGATCAGTTTGCCATAGCAGGAGAAGAGACCAACTCAAACATTTACATAAAGACTGAAGGAAAAACGTGCTGGGCAAATGTTATCTGACAAGCTCCCCAAACCCTGAGTAAACCAAGTTTAATGAGTTCTATCAATAACCAACTAACATTTCTGAGAGAAAACATACCCTCGGAAACAGCTGTTGGCGGGTACGTGTTGCTGTGTCAGTCAAGGTGTGGGCAATCCAGCACAGGAGGCAGGGATTAATAGTTAAAGCCCGGCCGGGCGCAGTGGCTCAAGCCTGTAATCCCAGCACTTTGGGAGGCCGAGACGGGCGGATCACAAGGTTAGGAGATCGAGACCATCCTGGCTAACACGGTGAAACTCTGTCTCTACTAAAAAATACAAAAAAAACCCAAAACAAACAAACAAACAAAAAAAAAAACTAGCGGGTGGCGGGCGCCTGTAGTCCCAGCTACTCGGGAGGCTGAGGCAGGAGAATGGCCTAAACCCAGGAGGCAGAGCTTGCAGTGAGCAGAGATCCTGCCATTGCACTCCAGCCTGGGTGACAGAGCGAGACTCCGTCTCAAAACAAAAACAAAAACAAAAAGTTAAAGCCCAACTGTAATAATCTCCATGCTACTGTCTCATCGATAGAAGGGATTTGCCAAATAGAATTTTTGTTCTCTCACTTCCACAAACACTTCAGCCTTCATCTCATCACACACAAAGAAAATGAAAAGCAAGGAAGAGAACTAATTACTTTTGGAAAAAAGAAAAAAAAAAAAAAAACACGACAAAATACATTAAGCTGGAGGTCAGATCACCATTAACTTAGGTTGCCAAGTCAATCTATATAATTGTGGCTTAGGATGGTTCAGTCTTTGTCAAATGTGATTTGTTTTGTGGCAAGAAAGCTTTTGATCTGGGTATTAGAGTCAGCTGGGCTTCGGAGAAGCACTTACTGTCAGCAGGAAGTACAGGGGCTGGTGGTACAGCGTGAAGCCACGGAGTTGTGGGTTAGGCCTTCTTGAAAATGAGGGGGAAGGATTTAAGTTACTTTAGATGATTAAAAGGAAAATAGAAATAGACGTCTTCGGCCCCATGAGAGGAGAAGTTTGTATTTTTCTATCGCATGTGTTTTTTCTTTTCCAAATAGAGTTTGAAAACAATTATGTTTATCATTTGTTCCTTGAAATTTTAATCCATCTAATCTAAAATTAGCTGTGTAGTTTTGGGCCACTGACTTAACCTCTCTGACACTGTTTCCCCATCTTAAAAAAATGAGAAAAATACCAGAGTACTAAAGTGATGATAGAAATGAAGAACCAAAGTTTTCAACATGGTTCCTTCTTTTTCTACTCTCTCCTACCCCTAAGATCCAGAGTAAGTCAGTCATAGAGGTGAGAATTGAAAGAACAAAAGGTTCAATGATACTCTAGAATGCTGCATCTCAGATTTCAATTTGCAGATGCACCAGCTGTTAAAGCATGGGTTCTGATCCAGGAGTTCTGGGTCAAAGCCAAGATTCTGCATTTGTAACAAGCTCCTGGTGGATGTCCCATCTTCTACCACCATACACCATTCGAGTGGGAAGGGAGAGTGTGATGCACCAGAGGAAAGCATAGATTTGTCCCATGCCTGGGGCAGCTAGGACAGGACACAAGAAAGGAAAGGTGCTGAAAAGAGAGAAGGGAGGTTCACAGGGAGAGGGGGTTATCCAGTAACCGATTTCTGCATAGCTTACTGTCTTTTAAAATAGATTAGAGGCTGGGCGCAGTGGCTTATGCCTGTAATCTCAGCACTTTGGGAGGCCAAGGCAGGTGGATCACCTAAGGTCAGGAGTTCAAGACCAGCCTGACCAATATGGTGAAATCCCATCTCTACTAATAATATGAGAATTAGCTGGGCATAGTGGCATGCACCTGCAGTCCCAGCTACTGAGGAGGCTGAGACAGAAGAATTGCTTCAATCTGGGAGGCAAAGGTTGCAGTGAGCTGAGATCATGCCACAGCATCCCAGCCTGGGTGACAGAGTGAGACTCCATTTCAAATATATATATATATATATGCGTGTGTGTGTGTATAAATAAAACAGAGTAGATTAGATCTATATTCTGTGGGGCTTAATAAATCCAGATAGAAGACTCCTGTTGTCTCCAGAGAGCAGACGTTGTAGTGTTGCTTGTGAAATTGGATTCCCAGGATTTTCACCTTGAAATCTGGAACAAGTCTCTAGACAGCTGATATGCTAATTGTGCAAATGAACCCTGATTTCTGCTCACTCTCAACCCTAATCTCCTCATGGATGGCCTGATGACATCAAGATGAAAACCAACTTCAGAAGACCTTTAGGGTCCTTAGCATTTTGTAATCAGTGCTGCCCAAGGAAGTGGTAAGGAGGGTGGTAAGTGTGCATGGAGTCTGTGCCAAAGCAGGAGGTAAGGATTTTAAACCTTTTTATCCATCCTTGAACCCAGGAAGCTGAAAATGCCTTGACATAAGAAATCAAATTCTCCATGACAACAAAATTGTCATTCTAGAAACACACAATCTCAACTTACACAGGCAAGCATCTCAAAAAATACATTGAATTTAATCTATTTTAAAAGACAGTAAGCTATGCAGAAATCGGTTACTGGATAACCCCCTCTCCCTGTGAACCTCCCTTCTCTCTTTTCAGCACCTTTCCTTTCTTGTGTCCTGTCCTAGCTGCCCCAGGCATGGGACAAATCTATGCTTTCCTCTGGTGCATCACACTCTCCCTTCCCACTCGAATGGTGTATGGTGGTAGAAGATGGGACATCCACCAGGAGCTTGTTACAAATGCAGAATCTTGGCTTTGACCCAGAACTCCTGGATCAGAACCCATGCTTTAACAGCTGGTGCATCTGCAAATTGAAATCTGAGATGCAGCATTCTAGAGTATCATTGAACCTTTTGTTCTTTCAATTCTCACCTCTATGACTGACTTACTCTGGATCTTAGGGGTAGGAGAGAGTAGAAAAAGAAGGAACCATGTTGAAAACTTTGGTTCTTCATTTCTATCATCACTTTAGTACTCTGGTATTTTTCTCATTTTTTTAAGATGGGGAAACAGTGTCAGAGAGGTTAAGTCAGTGGCCTAAAACTACACAGCTAATTTTAGTAGGGCTTAAATTTGAATCTAGGTCTGACTACCCCTCATTAATCAATTTCTTTATTGATGTTGATATGAGATCTTAGCCTGAATAAAGGTGCTCTTGACATAATCAGCTCTCAGGTAATTTTGGTATTCCCCTAGGGTTCTCAGTATTTTAACCAAAAGAAAAGATTTTCAGACATCAAGGAAGAAAGAGAAATCTATATATCTTGCCTTTTGAGTGCCCCTAAAATCTCAATGTGGCCTAATATGCCTGAGGGAAAAACTAACTTTGACCTGGATATTTAAACAATGCCCTAGGCCTCTTTTACTAGGACAGCTATAGATCATTGAAAGATACAGGACAGAAACCTTCTGCTATTTAATAGGAACCTTGGGACCCTGTCTCAGATGGAGACAAATCCAATGTGATAGCCCTCTATTCAGGTTGGCTAATTGCAAAACCACATAGGAGGAGAAGGAAAGGGATTGTAGAAAATTTTTTTCTGTCTAATAATTCAAAGATTTAAACATCACCATTTGACACACACACACACACACACACACACACACACACACACACAAAGTTCCAAGAAAGAAGCGAAATCCATGTACTTCATTCTTTACTCTTATTTTTCTTGATTGTAAGTCACTTCCTTTGAAGGGCCAGGTTGAGATGACCTCTAAGTAGCACTCCATGAAATGCAGAGAGCCACCATTTTCATGTTTCTAACACTTTGCAAAGAGACAAGAGCTTCTTTAATTCATTAGTTCTTTGAATTTAACTTAAAGCCTTGTAACAAAACTGTAAGAATAGAATTAAAGCATGATTATTAGTGACTTACATTTGTCTAGTGATTGGCAGTTTACAACAGCAGTTTACAATGCCAGTTTACAACGTTTTCAATGTGTGTCACATTTAGGAGGAAATAAGATACGTTCAACTAGAACATTGTGTGGTTCTTTGTCTAACCAGGAATAGTTAGAAGGAGTCTACTGGATATGTTGTTGGATACTGGAGTCTTCTTCTCTAGAAGAAGTCTTTCAGTTAAGCATCGTGGACGTGTCCTTAAAAAGATGAGTTAAGGTTTACAGGATGCACTATGAGAAGTGAAAATGGTAGCATATAACAAATGCCAAAGAACCAGAAAATGGGAGTTAATATAATCCTTTAGTTCATCTTTCTCCAGATTTTCAATTTGAAGACTTTTTCTTTTATGGTGATGCCCTCCTCATTTCTCCTTTTGAGTATCTCACTCCTTGCTTATTCCAGTTATATTCATCTATGCAATTGGTTGATCATGTCTTGACTTTAATTTTCTAGCCAATGAACATGTTGCATTAAAAATCCAGATTTTATCAAAGAACCTTTATCATTTGTTTTGCTAAGGACTGGCTTCTAATGAATCTTTTCTACAAAAATATCCACAGCAATCAGAAAGTGTTCTGGGATATCTTTATTAGTGTGCTTCTATGTGTAAATAACAGAATCCAGCTCACACTGGTTGAAAAATATTACATTATTCAGATAAAGATTGAAAAGCATTCATATATCTATTTCCGGAACAGAGTAGTTATAAGAGTCTTTACCCTATAATACTTTATTAAGCTAAACATTCATTTTGTGAGACTTTTTGTATCTGTGGGATTTTTTTCTCATTACAAAAGGATTAAAGGTAAAAATTAATTATTAAAAACAAAAGGAAATTCTCAAAAAGGGCAGGCTCCAGGGCTGGCAGATTTAATTCAACAATACCATCCTCAGTGGCAGCATTGTCCTGGAACTGATAAGCCTGCCGAACATCTCAGCCAGATTTACAACATTCTGGGAATCATTGAGACCATGACCTCCTGTGGCTTGTTTTTTTTAAGCTATCAGAGTGTGAGCCCTGAAATAGCAGCATAATGAACATCTCCTAGGAACTTGATAAAAATGTAGATTATCTAGACTCACACCGACCTACTAAATTAGGAATTCTGGCAGTTGAAACCTATGTTTTCCCAAGTTCCTTAAATGATTCTGATGCTCACAAAAGTTTGGGAACCAATTCTTAGAGCACTGAAGCTCTTCAAGGACCCGAGACCCGGGATCACCCTTTCCTGTTTCACCAGCTTCCATAATTTGGTCATCCATCCAGTCCTGAAACAATCACAGTCAAAGAGGATGGAATTACCACCTCTGAATTTAGATTAATCATCTGATATGGAGTAAGAGAATAATCAACCATGTCTATAAATATTCATTCTATCCCTTTCTCTCTCTCTTTCTCTCCTTCTCTCTCTCCTCTTTCTCTCCTTTCTCTCTCATTCAGAGTAATGCAATTCGATACACTCATATTTAGTCATTTTGTGTCCATAGTTGTGATGCCTGTGAGTTTATATATATTTATATATATGTGTATGTGTGTATATATAGATATATACATACACACACACACACACACACACATATATATATATATAATTTTATCCTTGGTATGTTAGACACTAACCATACTATTTTTATAGAAATAGGGAAATTACCTGTCCAAAGTCACAAGGTAGAAAGTGACCTTTTAAACTCAAAAACACCAGAATTCGACCAGACACTGTTTTTTAAAAGAAAATTACACCAAGAATCTAAGTTAAATGTAGTATGCTCAACTGTGCATAAAGTATATTGCTCATGAGAAAAAAAATGTAAGTGGTAATGTCATCAATATGAGATCTGCAGTTTCAAATCACTTCCAATTCCAGTTCTCCCTTTTCCCTTTGATAATCTTGGGAGAGTAATTTTTTCTCTACATGCCTAAAAACAGGAACAGTGTTTTACCTTGCTGCTGAATCTCCTACAGTGTTTTACCCTGCTGCTGAATCTTCTACACTGCTTTACTCATGCAAGAACTCAATAATTTTATTTATATATATATATACATGTACATATATATAGATATAAAATCAGGTATACATAATCCACTAGAATCCACTAACAATCTCTTAGGTCTGAGCAGCAGATGGGCAGAGTTGGAGTGTATTGATTTGCCAAGTTAAAATGGAACTGAGCTTCTACTCATTTTATAAGAGAAATTTTACAGCAACACTGGCCAATAGAAAATTCTGCAAAGATGGAAATATGTATAACTGTGCTATGCAAGGTATCCACTAGCAACACATGGCTATTGAGCATTTAAATGCGGCTACTGTGACTAAGAAATTCAATTTTTAATTTAAGTGAAATTTAAATTTAAATATTCACTACCATATTGAACAATTAGTTTTAAACCCTTTAAGTTTTATATACATGACCCTCCCATCCAAGGTTTTTAAAACACCTGGGTGTTTCTATGCACACATGAATCAGCCCTTGGTCTGTAGGGGTCATGAATATGGAATATCCATCTTGGGACTGAACTCCAATTCTTCCCAGCTTAGACTGCCCTTTTGCCAAATCCCCTCACTTCTTTTATAACTTCTGAACTATGAAACAGGCAGCAGAGCTCCTTTCCTGCTCCATCAGGGCCTTGATTGCTCCATTTTTTCAAAGCGAAGATATTTATTAGAGGACATCAGCAAAACTGTCTGAGTACTGAGCAACTTTCAAAATAATAACACAGCTTTCTCACCATAGACACTGACAGACACACCAGTGTGAAGCCAGGTGCACACACTGTCTCAGAGGCTGTTGGTGCTCATATCTTTCAGACTTCACCATTTCAGCCAAAAGCCAGCATCTTGGAAGCTAAGCAGAGACAGGGCTTCTTGGGGAAGTAATTATTGGGGCACTGCTCTCTGGAGATAGGGCGTGAGGGAAGCAGGATAAGGCAGAGGGGAAAGCTAGCAAGGGTATAGTCTCCACGGAGTCAAGGTTCCTTCAGATGCCACAAAGATGTTGTAGACCTCAGACTATACTATAAAGTCTGTCATACCTTGTGACACTGAGACCGGCCTTTTGAACTTTGTATCAGTCGACACTCGCTGAGTTGGGGACACGGGAAGTGACAGCTCCCAGGCAAGAAGGCTTCTCTTTGGCCAAGGACAAATCTCTGGAAAAGGGGATAGTTCTAGCTGTCATCTAGCACCCACAGCTAGAGGATGAAGAGGATCTGGATAGAGACCTGAGAACATCCTCAACAGGAACACTTTCAACCCTAATAGCTGAACTTCTCCTCTCGGTGTTTCTGTCTGTACTTTAGATGCCACCCTGCTCTCCAGAAGCCCTCAATTAATACCTGACCAAGTTGGTGTATTAAAAACCCCAGCTCCCTCCCACTCGAATGAGATAACCCTAAGGTTCCCCCTATCCCAGTGGGATGAAGTTCACTCACAGGGATGAAGGCCTGATGCTGTGGCATGGATGGGCTTTCCTTTCTGCCCTGTCTCATCTTCCTGGGATCACGTCTCAAATGAACTACTTGCATTCAAGTCCTTGTTTCATAACTGACTTCCAGGAAATCCAAACTAAGGCATACACAGAACCACTCTCCCTAGACATTACTCCTTAGGCAGACTCTTTAATCAGACTATGATAACCAGGTCTGATTATTATCCAAACTCACCCCTCCCTTATGTGAATCTCTTAAAAGCTCCTTTGTTGTTGTCTGCAGACTGGTCTCAGTCAGGGTCATTCCAGATTTTCTTATAGGTTTTTATCATTTTTGCAACCCACACGGTGTGTTGGCAAGTTCCCACTTTATTTATTTATTTATTTTTTATTTATTTATTTTTTTTTTTATTTAGTGATGGAGTCCCACTCTGTTGCCCAGGCTGGATTGCAGTGTCATGATCTTGGCTCACTGGAACCTCTGCTCCCCGGGTTCAAGCAATTCTCCTGCCTCAGCCTCCCGAGTGGCTGGGATTACAGGCACGCACCACCATGCCCTGTTAATTTTTGTATTTTGAGTAGAGATGGGGTTTCACCATGTTGGCCACACTGGTCTCGAATTCCTGACCTCAGATGATCCGCCTGCCTTGGCCTCCCAAAGTGCTAGGATTACAGGCGTGAGCCACTGTGCCTGGCCAAGTTCCCACGTTATTTTCCCCTGGTTAACTCCTTAGTCCCTAAATTAATGTGGAAATGGAAGTGCAGGAGGCATGGCCTGGACCAGGCTGCAATACCTTAGCCCTCCTGCACCTGCCCAGGAGCAGAAAGATTATGCCCAGGGTTCTTGCCAACAGCTTTCCGCCTCAAAGATTCTTGCCCAGCCACAGGTCCTATTACACATGGGTGATCCTGTTCCACAGGGAGGAGCAGGAAGCCCTTCTGAGTGCTACAAGCATGTCTATGAATGTTGTTATTACTCTTACACATACTGCATAATGTTCAATATTTATGGGACAGCATCTTTCTGTTATTCATTACCATTACTATTGCGGGATCTGGCCAGCGGCACGCAATGCAATGGGGCTCTCTCTTTGTTCCCAGGCAGATTGGCAGGTCAAGAAATAATAGACACACACAAGACAGTGAAATCTGGGTCCAGAGGGGTCATCACCTTCTGGTCCCACAGTGCCAACAATGCACTGGATATACCAGCATTTATTATTAAGTTTAGTGAGGGCGGGAATAGGTTAGTGGGGGATTTAGGGTCATTTGATTATGAGGTGAGATGGTCACATGGGGATGAAGTAATTCTTTAACATAACGTCTGTATGCAGAAGTACAGTATACAGAGATAAGAATTTGCAATATAGTGTGTGCATCGGTAATTTCTAACAGAGCCTTAAAACAGAAGCACAGTCTTTCCACAACCTATGATTAGCAAGATGTTAATCGGCAGTAACAGTTGCAGCAAAAGCTGGTTACAAACAATCCATAGAAACAGGACGTGAAGCTAGACAACCGGTTAGACCAGAAATTCTCAGACGGGGGTATGCCTTAACCTTAAAGAGGCCTAGAAGAGCTGCGGCAAGATGAGGGCATTTATAGCCCTATCTTATCTATATGGAGAGGCACCCCCCATGCATCCGTTTATAGGCTCTCCACAAGGGTCGCATTCCATTCCCAGAGCTATGAACATCTGCTTTTCTGGGATAGGAATCTTGGTGATGTGAAACCTCCCTGACTGCATGTCCATTCATAGGCTCTCTGCAGGGGGAAGCACATCACACGCTATTGGCTCATTCTGGCAGTCCAACCTGGCATTGTCTTTACACAATCCTGCATGCAATTTTGTATTTACAATAATCAGGAGCATTTCATCCTTTATTCCGTAGCAATAGTTTCAGGGGGTCTCCCTACACATTACCAGGTAGCTGTGTCCCTAAAACATCTAGAACTTTTACTTACAGAGGCACCGATTGTTTAATAATTAAAGATATGGCTAATGATTCAAACTAGCCTTACAGTAATTTGTGAGAATGTACTTGTAGTTTCATAGGGCCTTCTGGAAGGCAGGAGAAGTACCTGCCTGGGAAACGTGTTTCCTATAGGGTTTATTTTAGGCTTTAAAAAAAAAAATGGCCAGGCTGTATTTTTAAAACAGATTAGGTGTGGCCAGGGGTGGTGGCTCATGCCTATAATCCTAACACTTTGGGAGGTCGAGGTGGGTGAATCACCTCGAGGTCAAGAGTTCAAGACCAGCCTGGCCAACATGGTGAAACCCTGTCTCTATTCAAAATACAAAAATTAGCTGGGTGTGGTGGCGGGCACCTGTAATCCCAGCTACTCAGGAGGCTGAGGCAGGAGAATCGCTTGAACCCAAGAGGCAGAGGTTGCAGTGAGCCAAAATTACGCCATTGCACTCCAGCCTATGTGACAGGAGCAAGACTCCATCAAAAGAAAGAAAGAAAGAAAGAAAGAAAGAGAGAGAGAGAGAGAGAGAGAGAGAGAGAGAGAGAGAGAGAGAGAGAGAGAGAGAGAGAGAGAGAGAGAGAGAGAGAGAGAGAGAGAGAGAGAGAGAGAGAGAGAGAGAGAGAGAGAGAGAGAGAGAGAGAGAGAGAGAGAAAGAAAGAAAGAAAGAAAGAAAGAAAGAAAGAAAGAAAGAAAGAAAGAAAGAAAGAAAGAAAGAAAGAAAGAAAGAAAGAAAGAAAGAAAGAAAACAGATTAGGTGTGAAAATGCTTTGTTGCTGTGTGTGTGTATGACACTTTTAACTCCAGCTGGTCTTGGACTAAATGTACTCTCTTTTTTTGAAAGACAGTTATGAAATTTCACTTTGCAGAGACCTGTATATAATCCGTTTTGTGCCCATTTCCAATGTGTGACATCAGTCAATTCTCATTTCCCTTTTTGAGTTAAAAGTGGAAATAAGTGTAGAAACTGAGGAATTTCTGCATTTTCTACTGGTTATTCTGCTTCATACTTACAGCCTACCCCAGTGTGTGCAGTTCGGAATGCAGGATTAGCAGTGTCTTAGTACAAAGAAGTGAGCATGGAGTGACTGGAGGAGGCAGGAGATCTGATTTCATTTTGTTTTGTTTTTCTTACTTAAAACTTTGCGACTGGGCATGATGGCTCATACCTGTAATCCCAGCACTTAGGGAGGCTGAGACAGGCAGATCACCTGAGATCAGGAGTTCGAGAGCAGTCTGGCCAACATGGTGAAACCCCGTCTCTACTAAAAATACAAAAATTAGCTGGGCGTGGTGATGCATGCCTGTAATCCCAGCGACTCAGGAGGCGGAGGTGGGAGAATCGCGTCAACCCATGAGGCAGAGGTTGAAGTGAGCCGAGATCACATCATTGCACTCCAGCCTGGGCAAAAGAGTGAGACTCTGTCTCAAAAAACAAAACAAAGCAAAGCAAAAAAAACCCCAAAAATCTTTGCTTAGAATTCTCCATACAACTCTATTCTTGCTTTCTTAAGATGTTGGTTCCTATTGAAACCTAAGGCAGGGACTTGAAATTAGAAGAACTGTGTTGGAGTGCAGTCTTTAGCCATACATCTGGGTTAGCTGCTTGGCCCATTGAGACTGCTTTGAAAAAATTTTTAAAATGCTACTGCTGATTTCCATGAGAATCAACTGAGATACTGGAAACAATGTCAAGGTGAATTATGTTTCTAGTGAGAATTGCTCTTATGAGGAAGCAGGAGGACGAGGACCTGAGGGATGTGTTGGTGTACTTGAGAGGCCACTTAGAGCCCAGGGAAGACCTGGGGGCTGGATCCAGGTTTCCTGCATCTGGAGCTCCTGCATTACTGCTTCCTAGTTTATGATCTTGGAAATGCTGACAACTATCCTGTTTGCATGATGGAGCTCATTTGAGAATTTCTGATCTAGTGTAACATCAGGAAAAGAGCTGGGTCTTGAATCAAATCGCCTAACTTTTGGTCCAGCATCTCTTTATGCCATCTTTTCCTCCAAAGTCAGATAATACAGTTTGCAGAGTATGAGGTTTGGAGTAGGCTAGAAATAACTAAGACATAGCCTCCAAATCATTTTGGATTTTTTGCTTGTCAAATATTTGAACAATTCCAGATGTTCTCTAAGGTGAGATTATTTTTTCTTTAAATGCAAGTTTTCCCTTTAAATGTAAACTTCTGTTAAATATCCTTTAAATTTAAACTGCAGAGTTTATAGAAATTTTTGTGTTTAATAGCCATTGATACATCAGCCAAAATTACAGACAGCATTGCCTTAGTTGACGCCTTCAACTTGCCAAATGCATTTATTTGTGTGTACGTTATACCCCCAATTTAAGGAATAATTCAGAAACAAGGAGCTAGTGTGGGTGCAGTGCGTTTTTATAGCGACTACAAATAGTTTCTTCAGGCTACTCTCATCATTTGTGAAAACACATTTATTGTTTGGTGGAAAGAACAAAACGTTTGCCATAGCAACCCTGGCAACCCTGGGTGTCTTCCCTATTAGCTGTAATGCGGGGAACATCTTCAACAGCAGGAAAGAGTCCTCGGCAATTATCACCCAGATAGCATCTCTCCATTTTAAGAGCTTTGACTGAAGCTCTTGGGCTCAGAAAATTTTTAACATGATGTGTTGATGAATGCTAACAACAACTATTCCATTTTGGTTAATTTGGGGAAGATTAATAAGTTAAGTTTTTTTTTACTGTGGGAAAAAGGGAGATGTGATTTTCTTTAGACAAATTTGCAGAAACTTTAATGTTAAATCATTCTCTATTTTTTGGTGTGGTTTGTCTTGGTTTGGTTTAGTTTTGATCAGTCCTTTGTTATTTTATTCTTTGCAAGGCAAAATTTCTTGTCATTCTAGTTCCTTGTTTCCATTCTTCACATAAGTTCTTATCATATACTAATTAGAGTAGATGAAGGAAAAGCTTTAAAGCATGATGAGGAAGTCTAGTTGTGAACTATTGAGGGTAAAAGAGAAATAGTTAAGGCTTGAGAATTTTCATTTTAAAAGTAATGGTGGTCACAGAAACATCAGAAGTCCTGTATTAAACTATCAGCTCCCAAATTGCTGTACATATTCTTTATGCAATAAATCACATATGAGTAATACAGTTCTCAGCTTATAAAAGAATAACATGTTGATAATGGAAGCTATGTTATATACAAAAATCAGAAAAGTATAAAATCACTCATATATTCACTACAGATAAAATCACCATATACATTTATTTTCTATCATGTTTTAATATTGCTGAGAGAAGACCATTTCAACAACATTTTCTTTTCTTTTCTTTTCTTTTTTTTTTTTACTGAGAAAGACTGCAGCCTCATGAACTGGGCAGCAGAAGAATATGTTGAATAGAAATAAAGAATATGTTCAGAATAATTTTGGCTTTTTTAAAATGTAAAACCTCCGTCTCTATAAGCCTCTCTGTCAATTTTGAGAAGCTAGAGAAAGGCAGAGGGGAATGGGAATTGTGAATATGTTGAGGAAGACAGAGTTGAATGATAAAAATGTACTCCTGGATCTGGCATCTCAGAATCTCTGATCAAATACCCACTTCCAGTGATTTTCCTCCTTACTAATTTTCTGGAGTTTTATAACCGTTTTTTTGTTTTGTTTTGTTTTTTGTTTTTTGTGTTTTTCTGTTGAAGGATAATTGCAAATAGCTAGATTTACCCTATGTTTTAATCGTGGGTGCCAAATTTTCTAAACTTGCTGGATTTCAGTTTTCTCAACTTTATGATGGAGATAATGCTATTTACTTAAAAGGATATTGTATATTTATTCAAGTAGGCAAAACTACAGTGTCGAATAGAGTCCAATGCACATTGACTTAAACACAATAGTGTTTAGCTCTCATTCGTCTACTAGGTGAATGTGTTCAAGTAGGCAAGTGCTCTCCTCCATGTGATGATGCAGGGATCCAGGATCTTTCCATACTGTGATTCTGCCATCATCTAGATCTTGTTGTCAGCTGCATCCATCAGTGGTGGAAGAGGAAAGCAAGTGGATAAGGAGCACGCTAGCCTGGAAGTGGCAGAAATTATTCCCATTCACATTCTTATTGGAGAGAACTTGACCACATGGCCATAACCATAAAAGTACAGAAAGCTGAAAACTGCCATTAAGCCATGCACTCACTACAATTCTATTACCACAGAAGGAAGACAGAATGGATATTAGTAACTATCTGCCATATCTGCCACTGTATTCATAAAAAACACTGAATAAAACACATTCCACAATAGATGCTGAGCACATTCCCTTCCCCTTCTTTCCTGCATTTGACTCTTCTCAGGAATGGTGAGAAGAAAAAAGGAAAAAAAACAAAACTTTTCTCAAACAAAATCTGCTAAGGGCTAGCTGCTTACTGAAGAAAATCAACCACAATTTGTAAGATGTGCCTTTAAGTCCTCTATTTTTCCATCCTTAAAGACAGAATAGGATTGACTTTATGCCCTCTATCACTTTGTCTGTATTGCAGCCCTGTACTATGAGAGACTCTGCAGGAGGAGCTGGGGCTCTGGAAAGCTCTCAGTTACCAAGGAGATGTCCAAATGACTCCTTCCAAGGTGGCGAGAAAGTAGACTGAAACATCACTAAAAATGATTTCAATGACATAGATTGAAAGAAAAAGGTTATTGATTAACTCCTCTAAATGAAAACTTCAATTACCTCTCCCTACTTGATGTCCTGAGTTGCTTCTATGCTATCCCTACCCATGGCATAATACAGTCTGCAGTAGCTCCCACATGGGCTTCAGAAGATTTGTGAAACTTGGGATTAGTATAAGTGAATATTGTCTTTTTTATTCTATGTGAAATAAAAACAGAAAATTTAGGCTACAAGTCTTCCAACTAAGAGAGAACTAATATTGATCTTCTGCAAACCTCAAGTGTGAGAAATACAAAATTCTCGGGCCAAAACAGTTTTCGTATGTGTGTCACAGTGTCCCTGCAGGTTAGGTATACTGAATCACATGAAGATCCAAGAATGTTAGAGACTCTGTCACGCCTCTGAGATTTGGTGTATGTTGCTCCCTTCTCCCTGGCTAATCTCCATCGAACTTGCCATGTTTTTTTTTTTCCTGGGATTTGGCTGCACTTGCCTCATGCGTCACCTCTACTATGGCTGTCTCTAGAAGGCCTCTCTGATCAGCTCCTGAGGCATTCTGTGCTCTGTGTACCTGCTGTTTACCTCTTGTGATAGTTTCTTTCACATCACTTGATATGTTTTTGTCAGCATCTCTCTCTCTATTCAGCACCCAGCATACTCCTGGTGCTCAACAAACATCTGCCGAATAAATGAATGATACAAAGGCATAGTTGGTGTCCTTTCATCTTTGTATCTGCAGGACAATATCTTGCCCATGATAGGTTCATAGTAAATATTCAGAGACAGAGGAGAGAGAAGGGAATGAAAGAACACTAAAAGAAGGAAGAGAAGGAAGAAAAGAAGGAACGATATATTAGAGAGAGAGAGCATGTAAGCCTAGTTCATATATATCTGCAATCAAAGGCTGAAGTTGTTAGAAGAGAAATAAATAAAACAAATGTCACTAGGAGTTTGTAAGATAGAAGTCATAATGGCTAAGGAAATAGGGATGGAAGCATGGAAGATACAGTTTTTGAAATGAGAGAGATTTTGATGGAGGTGGAGAATGGAAAGTACCAGGGGGTTAAGTACAGACGCAGGGAAGAGTAGGGCCCATTTGGGAGTAGAGTCATCTTAGTTGAACACTGTTTCATTTCCCTTTGATAGTTGAAAGTTGTAGCTATGTGAGACATTACTACAACTCTCTCTCTCTCTCTCTCTCTCTCTCTCTCTCTCTCTCTCTGATCCTGTTCCAGGAACTGGCGGTTGGTCCCCAGCAGATTCCAATGCTCAACAGTGGCTCCAGATGGACCTGGGAAACAGAGTAGAGATTACAGCAGTGGCCACGCAGGGAAGATACGGAAGCTCTGACTGGGTGACGAGTTACAGCCTGATGTTCAGTGACACAGGGCGCAACTGGAAACAGTACAAACAAGAAGACAGCATCTGGGTAGGACATCTTTTTCCTTCCAATGAATAAAACTGAGATGTGCTCATGGTAACCACAGTATATTTCCATCATTTTCCAATATCCAGATTGTTGGTAGTTTAATACTGTTGAGTGCCCATTAGAAATAATTAGACAATTTGTAAGGCCCATGCCCAGTATGGCTCCAGTTCCTAGGAAAATTGGGAGGTCTGTTGCAAGATAGTTTAGTATGTTCCCCTTTTTGTAGTAAACTGGGGAATTCACTGACTGAGCTTCCCTTTCCTCATCTACAAAAATTAATTAAAAAACAGATAAATGTGCCAACAAAGTATGATTATTAATGTGATTATACTTATTTACTAAGTATTTATTGACGTATTTATTAGTTTATTATATGCCAGGCACTTCACATATTTTGTAACAACACAGCTAGCTCAATTATGTCATTTGATCAACATTGCCCAATGTGTGACTCGTGACTCGGGAATCTTTAAAGTCTGGTCTGACTTTAAAGCCACTAAGCAGCCTCTATCGTAGATTCACAAATAATTGAAAACTAAAACTACAAAACAAATAGAAAATTTAGAATTCTTCAGTCATTGAAAACAATCTTCAGCTTCAGAGTGAAGGACAGTTTGCTACAAGTTACAGAACAGAGCTTCTCTCCCCAATCCCACCCCACATTCTTGACCTTACTGTGTGGGTGTAAGGCTGTCAGCAAATTATTAATGGAGGAAAAGGTGGAGGTGAAGCAGACAGCAAAAGTCACCTGGAGGTAGCTTCAGAACCTCAGGCACTGAATAAAATAAGTTATAAGTTTATATTACTTTTCGTTGAGAAAATAAGTCACCATTTTTTAATCCAAATATGTGTAAAATGTGAAGATTTGGAAATTAATAGCATATTCTTTCCTTTTTAAATTCTCTCCTCTTAAATCAATGCCAGTTTATACTTTACATTAGTGTTGTCTTCACATTCGCATTCCCATGTTGGGCGCATCTCACTGATAAAAATGAAACAACTTCTGTGTTATATACTCATTGTTATTTGTTAATTGCCTACCCATCACTTGGGTTTGTAATTGCAAACAGTTATAAATTGAGGATTAAGATTAGTTATGGCACACTGAATCCTGAGAATAGCATTTATGTCATCTTTATTCTGGGTCACTTGTAATGTTAGGTTATAATATTTATAAAGGGCATAAGTTTTCTTCATTTTTAAAAATAGTCTGAACAGTGCATATACATGGAAACAAAGCAGAGAAAATAGACACCACAGCCTACTTGAAGGGAGAGGTAGGGAGGAGGGTGAGAATCCAAAATCTATCTAGTTGGTACTGTGTTCAAAACCTGGGTGATGAAATCATTTGTACACTAAGCCCCAGGGACATGCAATTTACCCATGAAGTAAACCTGCCCATGTACCCCTTGAACCTAAAATAAAAGTTGAAAAAGGAAAAAAAATTGTCTTTTGGGGACCATTTCATTTTTTCTCAATTGTGAGGTCCCCGTAAATTACTACAGGTTTTCGTTTTGTTTGACTTTTAGTTTGAGATAAGAAATAAGCACACCTTCTGTTTTGAGGAGCAATTTTAAGGTTTTTATGTTGACTTTAGAGGGACAAATCGATGTGGGATTTTTTTGTTTTCTCTAGTACTTGTCATCGGGACTGGTTGTTTTTAGATTGAGTTGTAGCTTTGAGTTACAGTGCCTAAATTTTTTTTTTTTTTTAATCATGAGTTTCATTTTCTTTAGAACCAAATAACCTACTTTCAGCTTAGCCCTGGGTTGGGATGTATTTCAAGGGATGACAATTCCTCTGGGCTCATGAGCAGTGGGCACAAGGCCTCTTTCACTTCCTTGCCCTTGTCAGTTTACCTGCGTTTCTAAATGATTCCAAGCTCCTCAAAGGCAGGGATCTCTTTGTACATCCATTTAGCCCCATGCCTAGTATCACTAGACACATGGCAGGAACTTATTTTGGGATGATTATTAAGAGAACTGCAGAATTACTAGGACTCCCTGAATCGAAAGATGGGGGCAGGAGACTTTCTCCATACCCTACTTTGCATCCCAAACAGCCTTGACATGGTAGGGCAGGTAAAAGTTGCTGGATGAGCAGAGAAGGAAAGGCAGGGTCCTCCATGCACAGTGAGGAAGGAAATTCCAGCAACAAACTCCCCAGAGATGCTTGCAGTGAGTGCAGGGCATTGGGAGACAGGCAGCTTCAGGATCAGCCTTTCACTAAGTAAATACAGGGAGGAGAAGTGATTTGAGGAGGGAGCATTACAACTTCCAATTTGAAGAGTCAAATACAGTGACATTAGGCAGGAATACCATGATAGGTCATGTACAGTAACTAGGCTCAACCCTGGAAAAATAGATGTCCTCTTACTTAACACTCGGATAACTCACAGTTACTAAACACCCATTACACACCATATGTAAGCAAATGTAATTCTATACGTATATCAAACTGTCATTTTATAAATTGATGATTTAATGTTAACATCTCCAGGAACAAGAGGCTTGAGGCTCACAGAGCCCAATCCAAGCTCACACAACCAGAAACTGGTGGCAAATATTTCACAACTAAGATTTATTCCTAAATATAGTTGATTGCAAAACTGTAGTTTCTGTTTCTCTTTTGGTACACTGATTTATTTTTATTTTTGATTTTCACAAAATTGATTTACTTTTCTCACTTCAAATGTTAACTTTGTCAAGCCAACTCTTTAAGAATAATATTAAGCCCTATTGTTTAATTCACATGTTGCTAAATATAAAAGTGTGAAGATACCAATAACATCTATTTGTATTTGTATATGTTGTAAATAGTGCTTGAAATCTCTAAAACCCTCTAGAATTTCAGGGTGTTTTGCAAACACTTCACAGAAATCTGGGAAATTTGCCTTGTGACTAACTAATATGTATTGATACTTTCATCAAATTACGCTGCTGGTTGAAAGAGATTATCTTGAGAGCTTTGCTTTTTACTTTTTATTTTTAATTTATTTTAATTTTAAATTAGAAGACAGACTCTGAATTCACCAAAATTAAGCCTTATAACTAAGACAAGAACCATAGTCAAACAAAAGGTTTTGCAAAACTGTCTAAATTGTTTTGTTTCACTTTTCAGAAAAAGTCAATGCCTAAAACATCAAGTACTGGCTTAAAGGTGGTACATCAAGAAAATAGAGAATATGTATATATATTCACACATATATATATGTGTGTGTGTGTATGCATATGTGTGTGTGTGTGTGTGTGTGTATTTGGAGGCAGGGTCTTACTCTGTCACCCAGGCTGGAGTGTAGTGGCACTATCATAGCTGACTGTAGTTTTGATGTGCTGGGCTCAAGTGATCCTTCCACTTCAGCCTTCAGAGTAGCTGGGACTACAGGCATGCACCACCACATCCGGCTAATTCTTTTGAAATTTTTAAAACTCTTTTTTTAGAGATGGGTTCTCACTTTGTTGCCTGGGCTGGTCTCCAACTCCTAGGACCAGGTGATCCTCCCGCCATGACCTCAGGTTTACAGGCTTGAGCCACCACACCTGGCCAATGAAGCAGAGAATCTCTTGAATGCTTACTTTTACTGGGTCTTCTGTGAATCCTAAAATTTTAGATAATATATAGTTTGTAGTGCTCTTTAAAACTGATTTACCAAACAATACATAGCACATACTGTGCATGGGACTATCCATCCACCAGTACTGAAGAGATTTATTACATTTCACAAGGTTCGCTTCAGAAAAATAATCCTAAAAGGATACCTTTGCAATGTACAGTAGCAATTTTTCACACCCTAAAAATCCAATTTGGAGAGTTTCTGATCTGGCACTGAATGGAATGCTCATGAATGAGGCCACCAAACAGCCACTTAGTGATGCATCAGGATTTATGCACAAGCTAGAGTCCTCGCTTCACTAAATAACCAGGCATGAAGGTGTGTCGGGGACAAACCCAGCAACAATGTTCAGAATCTTAGCAGCTCCAAAACCTCTTCCTGACTGGTGTGTAGACATGCTGAATCATTACAAATATTAAAATTCCAACGCTGGGCAGCAGTGTGAGCCAATGCTTGGTAAAGTGGGTAAACTTGTTTGGAACAAAGGAATCTCTTTAATTAAGTCCACTCAGACCAGGTCCTGTCAGCAGTCCTTCTGAAAGATATGCCAGAAGAACCATGTACTGTCCGTGTTATATCCATGAATAACCACAATGTTGAGCCCTTTCCTTCATAAGCACAATTCCCACACTGTCAGTGAGGCTCTTCTGCCCTAATTCAATGTCCCCACATCCTCAGCTATTCATCACACAGCTGATGTGAAGCCCCTTCTCTACCCTGTCATCTCCTGTGAATATTCTATATTTTATTGATATTCAACTCGCAGTTTTTCTCTTATTAAAATTATGTTGCCTCTCCCCAAACAGACAGTCATATAGTCCTTTATTATAGACGCTTTTGAAAAGGCCTGTGCACTCTGATGGTCTGTGATTTCCTGTAACTTTCTCGAATCTGCCTTAACATGAAGGACTTGCATTTGTTACCTGGCAGTTTACAGGTAACCTCTCACACAGACGTCAATTCAAGCAATGGATTATACAGTTTGATCCTCAGTTCCCCAATTTCATCCTTGACTGACTTCCAAATTCTCTGGGAGATGCTCTCTGATCTTCATGATTTATACACATTTATTCTACCAGTTTGGCCTAGAACATCCTGAGTATTGATCACTGTTTGATATAGTATTTTAAGTCTACCGATTTCAGAAAACAATTTGAGAGTGAGAATCTCATCACCATCAACATGTATCTTTTAAGCTCTCATTATAGGCCAAGCACTGTGCAAGGTGCTAGGCTTACAAAGGGGCCTAAGCTATGGTTTTTCCCATCTCTGGGTGTGCAGAACCATTAGGGAGACAAATCAATGGCATGCAACACAGTATATGTGTATATCGTACCAAGGCAGCAGTTCACATGCACGAAGCTTTTCAGAGAGGGTGTTCCTGGCAATGTATGAATGTGAGGGGCTTAGCCTACTTGAACCAGAAGAGAGCATGTTTAAGTTCTATTGGCTTGTCAGCACCTACAGAGTACTGTATGTCTAACAAAAATTCAATAAACGTACAAAAATTGAGAAGAGAAAATGGTGAAAGTGAGGTGCATTTACGGCAGGAGAAATACTATAAGCAAAATCTTAAAGGAAGATGTATTAAGGACACAAAGAATTAATAAATTAGATACAGGATATACCTGGTTAGTGATAGAAAATGAATTTGAAGAGAGAGACTGGATAGATACTGTAGACTAAGAGTACCCTCGTATCTTTTCAAGCTAATACATTATTGTTTAGTAGCCATTGTAACAAAGTTTGTTAACACTTCTCTGTTTTAATTTTTTGTTAAATAATAAAGACTACATGTAGGAACATGTTCTCAGATGTGTTTGTCAGGATTTTTTAAATAGTTCTCTCCTTTGTTCTGTCATGCACATATACTAATAAGCTTTTAATGTAGATATTAATTTCAGTTTTGGCAATTATTAAAAGCTCAATTAAGAACTTAGCATGCCCAGAATCTTGCTGCTGATTTAATGGAGACCACCAATGCAGAAGCAAGTTATTACAATGTCACAGACTAACAGAAATGAAGTATGGAGGGAAATGCAGAGGCTTTTGATTATGATCTGGTTATGCTGCACCACTGGTTGCTTGAATGACCTTGAAAATGTCCCTTAACATCTCTGTAGCAGGTCTTTCTCCCTACCCAGGGCAGGGATATATCTAGAATCTTCCAGGCCCATTGCATCCATTCCTCCACATTGCCTTGCTCAGACACTGGTTCTTGGCTTACCCTGTGGGTTGAAATGCGAAATGCATGGAGATAAAGCCTGGGCTTCACTATGAAGCTGGCTTAGAATAGTCAACTAAAGGATCTCAAAGCTCATAATTCCCCTTGAATTGTCTGAGTGGTTCTGTCCTAAGCTCTTTTGCTGATCTTAGATGATCTTATCACTGGATAGAGCTCTGCAGAAAAGGAAACAGGGAACAACTGGCCAATCAGCATTGTGAAAGCAACAGCTGGACTTTACCCCAGCTTCAGCAAGCTCCCTCCAGCCCTCTGGCTCCACATTTAGCGCTTGAAAGTTCCTCACTGATGACCATCTGTTTTCTCTTCTTAACACTAGAATTTGCTGAAATGTTTCAGAGGATTTCCCAACATGGGGTCTAACCTCTTTAAGGAGTAAATGCACTCACACATTTACACATGTGTCATTTAAACACATCACATAGATAGGGAGTCAATGTGTAGTCTTCAGGATTAATATTCATACAGACACTTTCTAGGGGAGACCAGATGTTTGCAGTCCCCTACAAACTGGTTGCATGTGTAGCGGGACAGGATCCAACAGCTGATATCAAAATAAGGAGGATGATCAGCTTAAAATTAATTCTCCTAAATCCGCTGCAATTAAATTAATCTTATTGTTAGGGTGCTTAATGATTCCCAGCAATCCCAACTTATAATTGTATTTTCAATATGTATAAACCTGTTAGTCCTCACTGTGATTCCTCTTAATCTAAAGTGAGTGTCTCCAAAACCTAAGCTCTGATTTTCTATCTTGCCCAAATTCCTACCAAAGGGGTCTGGGGAGTCATGCGCTGCAAAGCATCAATTCTCCTCAGATGGGTTTTATTTGACCCTGTATATCATGACCTACTTTCCAATCTGACTCTGGCATAACAAGGAAGAAAATCAAAATGTTTTACCCCAAAATATATTTCCTTGCCATACCTTGAAATTACTCTGCAGTCTCTTGTGGGGAAAATCCACATTCTATAGGAATCCCCTTTCCCCTTTGTTTTCCTTTCTTTCTTCCCAGATCCAGGTTATAATCAACTAAGAGCCAGGCACCCTTTTAAGTCTAAGAAACATTTTACAACCTGCACTCTCTGAAGTCTGCTATCTGAGAACTTCCTCTGCACAACTTGGTCTCCACAATCCTTTAGCTTAACCCAAACATTCCTTTCCATTAATCCCAGGACTTCAGATAAATTCAACCAACTGTCAACCAGAAAGTGTTTAAATTTACCTATAACCTGGAAGCCCCCTCTTCTTTGGGTTGTCCCTCCTTTATAAACCACACCAATGTATTTCTTAAATGTATTTGATTGACGTCTCATGCCTTCCTAGAATATATAAAGCCAAGCTGTACCCCAACCACCTCGGGCACATGTTCTCAGGACCTCCTGAGGGCTGTGTCATTGGCCGTGATCGCTCATATTTGGCTCAGAATCAACCTCTTACAATATTTTACAGAGTTTGACTCTTTTCATCGTCAAGAGTTAATATCTCAACTTTAACATCCAGCAAAGTATTGGGATTTTTAAAATGTAAATATAGTCAATGATGCTACCTAGGTGTAATGACTGAGTGGAAGAGATTTTTAAACTAATCCTTATTTATTTAATTTTGAGCTAACATGGGCGAATTCTTCTGTGTGTGTGTGTGTGTGTGTGTGTGTGTGTGTGTCTGTGTGTTTCTTTGTTGTTGTTTTCTTACATAGATTATCTCACCTTTGAAGTCTGACATGGATTCTGTGACTATGATAAATGACTAAAACCCTAAAGCACTCAGTTTTTCCTCTGTAAAGTGGATGTAATGAGGGTAGTCACCTCATATGATCTGTAAAGGAGAGATTCTCAAAAACGAGCATGCATCAAAATGTCCCACAGGACCTGTCAAGGCAAGGCCTGCTCGGCTCTGCCTACAGAAAGTATTCAGTAGGCCTAGGTTGGGACTGAGAATTGGCTTTTATAATGAAATCTCAGGTGCTGCTGGTGCTTCTGGTTGAGGACCTCACTTTGAGCAACAGTGTGTAAACTTTAAATGGACTGAACCACACAAGGATCTTTACACAGCATTATCAACAATGAGGGATGTCATTGCCATGAAAGACAGGTGTATGAGATGCACCTGGGGGAGAGGCCCAGAGGACACTGGCTCTCAGGATTTGCTTTCTTTTGAGCTTTGTATACAAAAGGAAAAGCAGTCTGTCAGCCTACAGAGGAGCTGGAGGAGGAGCCTGGGGGAGTTACTGATGCCTAAAGAAAAGAACTCTAGGTCAAATTTCAAGGCCCCAGGTGTCTAGCTGGCTCTAGCCAAATGGAAATATTCCAGGCCTGGCAGGGACATCAACAAAGCCAAGAAGCTCTCAAGTATTTTTTTTTTTTTGAAGTTGAAAAAAAGAAGCAGGCTTCATTGAATTTATTATTGCAATGACAACAATTGACATTAAGAAGAAAAGCATAATATAGTAACCGTAAGTTTCTACTATTCTGAAGTATAGTTTTCAGTTTCATGGGCCTTAATGTTAATTGCAAATAAAGGTAATTAATTTTGGTCACTGATCCTCTGAGGCTAATGAAAGTAGAGAGTGGAAACAACGTTAAGTGTGAGCAGGAGTTGCTCTTGTGTTACACGTCTCTGACCAATTGCAACTGTTCATATGAGAGGCAGGTTTCCTACTGCCTTGTAACCAAAGAGCACTTCTGCTGCTGTGGCTGCTCTTGGAATCAGAGACAGAAGCTGAATCATGGCCCTAAGTTTGTCTAACACCCTAGACTTGCCTTGAAAATAATTCTCTAATTTAGTGACTCAAGAATTTTTCGGAAGTTAATTCAGGAGCTCATAGGAAAAAGAAACAGTGTTTCCCCCACCCCCTACCCTAAGTGTTGAAAGTACAGACAAGGACTCATAAAAATTGGGCTGGAGTTATTTCAACTTGAATGTTGTGGGTGATTTTTTTTCCCCTTTGTAGGAAGGGAGTATTGGAAGTACAGAGAAGTATTGGAAGTACAGAGAAGGAGTCATAAAAATTGGGCTGGAGTTATTTCAACTTGAACGCTGTGGGTGCTTTTTTTCCCCCTTTTGTAGGCAGGAAGATGTACTTGCAAAAATCTCCCCAAAGAATCATGGAGCCCTAACATCCTGTCTTATCTGACTGTAATTTAGGGTATCAAGCATCTGTTAGGCACATTCTGCAGGTACTAAATTAAGGAGGATTCAAGAGTAGAATGTGGAAATTTCCTGTCAGAGCTAAGAAGAATGCATGGACAGGTACACAATGGAGGAATATGCACAGATGGGCACATAGATGAGTGCATGAAGTTTCTAACTTGTCAGTAGAAGAAGTGCTATGGTTTTTTTTCCTCCCAGACACTATTTTGATTTTGCAATGATTCAGCCACATTTTTGTCTTACCTGTCTGTATTTATGAAACAATAATTGAGAACTAGAGTTCCACGAATGGACTGCAAAACAGAGTAGACAGAACCGATGAACAGAAGACGCAGCAGGTAAGCACGAGCAAGCTAGCCCGCTACGTGTGAACAGCTCAGCTAACTGGGTGTGGCACCTCCCTTGAATATGAGGCACTCTGCATGTAGATGAGAGAAAGGAAAATGCAGTGCAGGTGCAAATGACAGTGACCCAAAGCCACGTTCCTCTGAGGAGTGGACACTTTCATGCCTGGGCATCCTCCAGGCCTTCCCTATCTAGTGCATATTTTTGCAAACGCTTGTGTTGTGTTTCAGACACTGTGTTTATATGTGAGGGCTATAAATACGTGAGAATTTAAGAATATATGCATGTGTATAAAAGAAGAACCAAGCCACAGCTTGGGAGGGGCGTCCTAAACCCCTTAATAAACACATAATTTAAGGGAAGATCCTGTGCTTGCCAGACAAGCTTTGCTTACAGGCCTGTTCGTAAGTCCTCTAGCATCAAGCTTGCTGCTCCTGCGTCCCTCATACCCAGAAATACCAAAGCTGCACTGTCGGCATAGGTGGGCATAGGTGACTTCGCGTCCCTAATTCATGGGTGATGACTGACCAGCCTGCCCAGCAGAGTCCAGGCCATCTTTTTTCTGAGACGTATCTGGAGAGAGGTGGCATCTCAAAAAGCCCTTGAGTCGTGTTTCTTTTTCTTTGGAGGGGATGCTAATCTGTTACTAATGATTCCTTCATACACTCCCCCCTCATTCCAAGTAATGTGTTTGAGTTCTCTTCTTGAAATACATTTGTCATTTATTGAATAATTTCTGAAACAATTAAGTGACAACTCAATGAATAGCTTTGTCAATTTTGTGTAATGGAAAGTCAAATTATCACGTAGGAAATGCAAAATCTTTCTTTTTATAACATTGTTAAAAGGCTTCAAAAGTAACTGCATAATTACAAAAAAATTTGAAGTATTAAAGTTTCCAAAATCATAAGAATATCTCATAAACCCATTTGTTTTTGGAAATTGAAACCATACACATGGACTTATTTAAATGTAAATGTAAAGATGTGAATAAAGACTGATGTTTATAGAAGGTGATCTTATTATTTAAGCTAAAGTTGATACTTTAAACATCTACATCTATAGTGTACATATACACATATATAATAGTACAGCAAATATGTATGTACTTATAGACTCAAATTATATGTATTTATATTTGTAGATTTAAATACAGTAAGTTCTCACTTAACATCACCCATGGGTTCCTGAAAACTGTGACTTTGAGCAAAATCATGGGTAACAAAATCAATTTTTTTCTCATTAATGTTATAATGAAAAGATATTGAAGAAAACAATGTTATTCGAGGACTCATTGTACATTGTTTTGTTTAAAGACTCAGTTTCCAAGAACCTGTAAAAGATGCTAAGGTATTACCATATATACTTTTATATATATATATTTAAATATGTTTCAATAAATATATGTGTGGTGTAAATATATGTACGATACATACATATCTTTAATTCTCATCTTGTTTCATCTTGATTTCTTCTGGCCTATAAATTTTGATTCTTCAAACTTTTTACCTTTCTGGTAGTAAATAGAAGATTTAGAAGATTTTTGTTCCACTACCTCCTTGGCAGGTATGCCGTCTGCCTTACTGTCAAAAGTAACTATTGCAATTCTTCGAGACAATTATAATTCTTTGCTTTCTCTAATCAGCAGGACTTCAGATAAATGGACATATTAAGGATTTGTTGAGAATATTGTTCTGTGGTTCAATGACTTGTGTGATTTCCTTATTTAAACAAGAACAAAGAAGCCAAAGAAAATAATGTATTTTAGAAATAATTGGGCACTACTTATCAGAGTGGTTGGTGGACTGGATACTAATCAGGATAGGAGACTCCAAATCATTTTTTTTTTCCACTTACAAGTACCTTTGTTTATTCAACAGTAGATTCAGTGCTGGCAGCAACCTGTAACTGTACTCCATGGATTTAGATAAGAAGATGATGGGGAAGGAGGATTTTTAATTCAAACTAGATCAGGATTATACTGTTTCATTTGAGTCTCTTTTAATTCAAGTGTATTTAATAAAATTCTCCTTTATGAACGGATTTGGAGCATGAACTTTGGATTTAGGCAAATCTGAGTTTGAATCCCTGCTACTTACTAATGATATCACCCTGGGCAGCATTTTATGTCCTAAGCCTTAGAATTCACATCTGGAAAATTTTGATAAAACCTACATTAGAGTGGTATAAGAATTCACTGAGGCAATCTACGCAGACTCCCAATGTCCCTGACATATAAAAAGTACTCAAGTTAGCAATATTTAAATCCTTATCTAAAGAAAACTTGAATGCTGACCAAGATTTTATCAGAATCCCAAAAGACACATTTCTTCCCTCAAATGTAAATGTATCTTCAAAATATCCCTGCTCCTGCTCCCAGATGTATTTTCTTAGTCCTGAGGCATTTGCAAATTCCAGAGGTCATGGCATGCCAGTGTCTGTGGCTTCTGCTGGTAAGAGGGCTAGCCTCCCTTTTGTGGCTTCTGCACAGCTCGTCCAGCCTTTCTCCTGTTGGGTGATGCTGCTAAACATGCTCCCAGGCTGGATGAAGCATCTGCCATGCTTGTGGGTGGACACGGGTTACTAAGTAACATGACAGAAGAATGTAAGTGGATCTGGATACAAGGTAAACCACCGGGAGAGCCAGAAATTTTAACAATGACCAGATTTTAAGCCACTGGCATTTTGTGTAAGTCAGTTTCCAGGAAAATCATTTGAGCACGGCTTTAAAAGAAAAGCTGGGGACTTGGTTGATGATGGGATGCTATGTGGAGTAACGTGATAGAGGCCCAGGATCTCAGGAACCATTTGTCAACATCTCTTCTTGTAGCACTAGTAATAGCAGAGCCATTGTATATTCATTTCAGAATGTGCTGCCTAGCCATTCAAAATGGACGAGTCAGAATACTGACTTTTGACTGATTTGCAGAAGTATGCAGTTGTTTTGCAACTTGTCCTACCACAGACATAGATTCCTTAACCTCCTTCCTCTAGATAAGATATTATCTAACAAGGGTTCCCATATAAGCAAACATATTGTTACACGAACGCTCAAATAGCAGCAGAGTTTGTACAAAGCTGTGGGAGAAAGTCCTAAAGAAAGAGTGTAGGTTAGCAAGGAGAGGTCAGGAAAGTAACAGATTTTGTAACTAGAAGAGAATAGGAGTACGCAGCCAGGTGTGGTGGCATGCACCTATAATCTCAGCTACTCTGAAGGCTGAGGCAGAAGGATCGCTTAAGCCCAGGAGTTTACAACCAACCTGTGCAACGTGATGAGACCCCATCTCAATTAAAACATAAAATTTTTAGGCCAGGAGCAGTGGCTCACTCCTGTAATCCCAGCACTTTGGGAGGATGAGGCAGGCGGATCATGAGGTCAGGAGATTGAGACAATCCTGGCCAACATGGTGAAACCCCATCTCTACTAAAAATACAAAAACTTAGCCGGGCGTGGTGGCATGTGCCTGTAGTCTCAGCTACTCAGGAAGCTGAAGCAGGAGAATCGCTTGAACCGGGGACAGGACAGAGGCTGCAATTAGCTGAGATCGCGCCACTGCACTCCAGCCTGGGCAACAGAGTGAGACTCTGTCTCAAAAAATAAAATAATAAATTTTTTTAAAACCGTAAATAAAAGCGATGGGAATAAGGGATCAAGAAAGATGTGGGAGTCTTTAAGGCACTAAGTTCAGTGCCTTATTTGGGGAGACTTAAAAAATCTTTTAAGAAAGGTGCCAAGTATCACAGGATTTGAAGTAAGGAATCCATGCCCCATTCCTGTCCCTGTCCCTTATTATTGTGTGCATTTTCGTAGACACTTAATCTCTCTGAGTCTGCAAGGCTGTATCTTATCCAGATACATGTACCCAGCCCAGGCACATAGTAGGTACTCAATAAATGCTGGCTTTGAATAATTAAATGCTATGTCGTTTTCAAGAAACATTAGCTAGGTGGGTATTGTGACAAGTCACAAGATTGTTTGAAAACAAAATACATACAACATTTTTTAACTGCATAGAAAATAACAGAAATGACATCTGTTTGGCTGAAACACAGGAGTTGTGCTGGGGGCCTAAAATATAAGACTTGATAGATGTATTGGCTGATGTATCTTATAGATTTGCTCAGGAAAATATAGTACCTTGCTTACATCTGTTGTTCTAGTGTAATTATTGATTGAGCCACTTGTCAATATAAAAAAAAATGCCTTCATTTGGATAATATATTATATTGTCAATGTCTTTCTAGCTGCCATCAATTCAGAGTGAGCAACTGAAACCTAACTCAGAAATAAAGCAAACTAAGAATATGCCATACCTTTGAAGTATGTGTGACAAGAAGCTGGATCATAGTATTAGTTGCTATCGCATGATCCTTATACCAGTGTAAATTCAGGAGAGGGCCAGCATTTTTTTTAAGTTTAAAGTTTAAGCATGAAAAAGTCCTATCAATAAATAAAACTTTGGTTGTGAGTCTCCAATGGTTTTATAAGTTCACCATCTTTAGGAACATCCATGAAATTAGAGTGTACAATAAGGCGGTACTGTAGAAATCCTAGCTGCTAAGGAAGTTCCTGCAGGTGGCTCGTGAAAATAATAAGCAAGGAGCTTACCTGCCTCTATCGATTTTTATTAAAAGCAAAATGAGTTTATTTGGAGAAAAGATGCCCAATCGAATATGGATTAGCAAACTAAAAGGAGGATGTACTTAGTTTTACTAAGTTTCAGAGGAAGAAAGTCACTCTTCTATTCTATGGAAGTGTATGTAAGGGCTACAAGATTAAACTCACTTCTTTGGGTCAATTTTAAACTTGTGCACAAATAGACTTGATGTAGTAAGTTGAAGAGTGCTCCCACAAAGTTCCTGTGCACCTGGGACCCCAGGATGTGATCTTATGTGGAAATAAGGTCTTTGCTGATTTAGTAGTTAAGGATATGAAGGGGAAATCATCCTGAAATTAGGGCCGGCTAAATCTAATGACTGATATCTTTATCAAAAACAGAAAGGACACCTAAGACAGGTCATTTAAAGAAAAAGGCAGATACTGGAGTAATGCATATATGAACCATGCAGTCCCAAAGACTACCAGGAGCTTCTAGAAGCTAGGAGAAGAAAAGGGAGGCTTCTTCCCTGGGGCTTTCAGAGATCATGTGTCCCTGTTGGAATTATCAGAGATCATGTGTCCCTGTTGGAATTGTGCTTCTGGACTTCTGGCCTCCAGAAATATGAAAGAATAATTTTCTTTTACAAATCCACCAGTTTGTGGTAATTTGTTATGGCAACCCTAGGAAAACAGTACTCTTTAAATATTCATTATTTTGCGACCTCTGCTATTACTCCACACTTAACTCCGAGCTCCTCTGCTGGGGTGTGGCCACCATGCACTGAGCACAGCAGCTTGCACACAATAATTTGTATTCCTCCAGGGCACCTAGCACAATGCCACTGCTGGTTCAATATGTCCATGACTGGTTATGCATTGCCAAGCTTCTGGATCATTAAGTCTTTGTTCATACTACCATCTTCACCTGGAATTCTCCTTCAGATTCCCCATACTGTCTTGACACATATGTCTCCACCTTCTTTAAATTCTTTCTCATCTTTCAAGATCCAGTTCAGCTCTAATCCCAGGTCTACAACACCTCTCCTGATTCAATTACTTCAAGTAAAAGTAATCCTTTGTACATCTGTGCTCCCTTTCTCCTTCCTGGGTCATCTCTTTGGACTCGGAACAATTCTTCTCTAGATTTGGTTATAATCCCCCACAACATGTTGCTCCATGTGAGCTAGTCTTGTCCATGAAACTGGATAGAGTGATTTTGGAAAACAAAGTCTGGTCTGATGTTTATCTTCATCTCTCTACTTCGTCTTGTATGGAGTAAACGTTCGATAGTAATTTGTTGACTCTTTGCCCTGGCTCTCTCATTCCACAGTGATCAAACCGAAATGTTTTCTAAAATTACTTTTCCATCATTATAAATTTGACTTGAAAGCCATGCAATTGATGCATTTGCTGGGGATTATCTTTTGCCCGTCGCTCATTAAAGCTGTTCTCGTATAGCAACAATATTTATAGGAATAGCTAAACGTTAGCCCCCAAGTGAGAAAATGACCCATGCAAATGCCCTGGCATGACACAAATACTCACAGCAATACAGATTGTGTGATGCCTTTGTGGGGTGGCTACAGTTCTGGGGTATGGGCGATGGATGAATTAACTTGGAGAAGGCAGCCTAGAGTCGTCAGGGGAAAGAAGAGGGTGCAGTATCTCATTAATTTGTTCCCAGCAAACAGTTTTCAAAGATTAGCCACATAATAAGGCCCCTAGAATATGCTCTTTGTACATGACCAAAGATGATCTGACAGGCATTTCAAAACAGTAACTGTTGGATTGATGACACTGCTGAGGAAAGAGAACTCATTATACCCAATTTGGAAGATTGCGAATATGTTGTATAGATGGGTTATGAGGTTCCATTTGGGTAAAAGAGCTGGACAAATGCATGATGACATTGCAGTGGCCCCACTGGATGTCTCAGACATACAGTACATTCTCTCACCCTTCATTGTTTGAAGACTGGGAAACAATACTGCATGTTTAAAAAAGTATAAGTTCAAATTGCGGCCAGATGTACACTATGGTAAGGGAATAAAGTGGTTCTGTAGTGGATTTGCAATCCTCTAGGGAGATAGGCATTTGTGACTGTGCTATCCTGTGCCTCACTTAAAAAGAATCCACTGGACAAAAAACATTTTGGCAAAGAAGATTTTATAATGACTACCTTCTGTGATTCACATGCCTTCCTACAATAGGGCATGTATGTATCAGTGGAAATTTGACAGTAAACAATCTCAAATAATTTTAAATGCATGTATCAATATCCAGTAATACTTTTAACCAGCATAGCTTAATATGTGTCATAAAACAAAAGGTTTTGGATGAGAGAGGTACATTTTTAGCTTTAAAGGGAAACATTCATTCATTCTCAGAGTAAGAGCTATGCACTGACATTAAAATACCATCCAATGCAAAATATGTGGAATCCCTTCCCTACAGCTCTGACTGTAGTTAGATATAATACATGTCATACTTATAATGTGGAATCCCTTCCCTACAGCTCTGAGTGTAGTTAGATATAATACATGTCATACTTATAGACACACAGACACAAATGGAGTGCAACTGTCACATCTTAAATAATTTTGAAAAATGACTCTATTTACCAAATAATTATTCCCTTTTAATATGTCATTTTAACAGCCTCTTAAGAGATAATTTCATATTTTTATTTTTTGCATGTGGAAAGACACCTCAAATTTTATAATAAAATTAGAAATGGCAAGGAGTTCTATGTATGAGAAATTTCTTTACAGCAATTTAAGAAATAAAATTGTCATTCTGAAAAGTGATACATACCAATATCAATGAAAAGTGATACATACCAATATCAATACCCACATAAATGAAGGCTACGTTTATCTGCTAATTCAGTGAATCTTATTACTAAAGAGGTAGTGGCTATTCTGTGTTGGGATTCATTTAAATATAGAGATCTCTAAAAATATAAATATCCTCCCTACATAAAACTCTTCAACGAAGGCCTCCCTGTCCAAACTCCCAACAATCTTCCCTCTCAGCAGAATTTATTGTCTCAGGATTTTTCCACAACTGTCCCATGAGGAGGACACGTCGCACTCTATTTTGTAAGCTTTTTATTTGTCTTGCTCCCCAAAAGAGAGTGAGATTTGAGAGAAGGCAGGAACTGTAACTTACATAAAAACATCAATAATGATTGATAATAAGAAGTAGCAGCAGCAGAAGCATCGATAGCATTTCCCCATTCCCCAATTCCTGCCCCAAGCACAAAGCTACCTCATTATGTCCTGAACTCCCAGCATCCAGGTGGGTGGCAGTGGGAGTCCTCCTCCTCAGGAGATGTTCCTCCTGCTTGCTACCTGCTGCAGTGTTTGCCTTGTAACCAGGCCACTCTGTACTCAGGAGCTAGAGGCAAGTTACTATTTCTGCAGTGACATTTTCTTATTTCTTGGCTGTCAAAAACAGAGACTATTCAGGTAGCAGTCTTCACGCTCTTGGGTAAGAGAAGACAGTGCTGTATTTGTAGTGAAAGGGGTGCTGGTTCAGTGCTAGCACGATTTTCCAATTGAAGGGGTCAAGGAACATGCGCAGATTGAATGAGCACAATTTTCACTTTCATTATATTTATATGATGATTGTAGCTACTTATTAGTTATTTATTACCCACCACAGCCAGCAAGCACAGTGGCTCATGCCTATAATCCCAGCACTTCGAGAGGCTGAGGCAGGAGGATCAGTTAAGCCCATGAGATGGAGACCTATGGGCAACATAGTGAGACCTTGTCTCTACATTTTTTTAAAAATTAGCCAGGCATGGTGGCATGCACCTGTCGTCTCAGCTATTCTGGAGGCTGACGTGGGAGAACGGCTAAAGCCCAGGAGGTGGAGGTCGCCCCGAGTCAAAATCACTGCTCTCCAACCTGGGCTACAGACGGAGACCCTGTCTCAAAAAATAATAAATAAATAACCCACCCCATTCTAAGCAGGAGTATGATGAAAGATACACAATAAAAAAGTATGAAATAAATCAATCAGTGAGTAGTGGAAAAGAAGAAATGATTGTCCACACAATAAACCCAGTGTGAGGCTAGTACTGAAAATTAGATTAAATACATAGATTTTTCTATGACAAGCATCATCTTTGCTAACACTGCTATTGCTTAACAAATACCAGCATCACTCTGCAACCTAAAGAAATTAAGATATAAATATTAGCAATTTATCCCCTGGTCACCTTTTACTTCTAAGTGCTAGTCGGATTACAAAACTGCCTAGATACTTTGCAGGTCATTGAAAAGACCCTAGGGTTTTTGGGTGGAGGATAAAATAGAATTTTTCCGACAGCATTCTGAGAAGCAGCAACTGACAGACAGATGACTCTTCATCAGTCGGGGTGGGCTAGGATGCTGAGACAAGAAGGAGAAAGGAGATGGAGGATGTACGTGTGGAGCAATGGGCCGTGTCAGATAAAGCCCTCCTTCAAGAGATCCCACTCGAATAGAACTTTTTTTAAAAAAAATGGAATATGAACCATATGTATTTATCTCAGTAACTAGTAGTGAATATGTGCTTCAGAGTCCCTAGGGTAAAATCCCAGGACCATCCCCTTTTCCCTTACCAAAAATGTAGGCAGGTTCATGAGCAACCTCTCTTGGTAATCCTGGCCAATGTTTCAGAGACCGTACTTGACTTAGAGGCTCTACTGACACTCTTTTGACACTCTTTTGTATATAAAAGTATACCCAAAGTCTCACTGAAGGGGCATAGTCATGCCAGAAAGAGCATGAGGTATATATCCACAAAGCCCTGGCCAGAATCCCAGCTCCACCACCACTGAGTCTCCTGTGCCCATAGCATGGTTGTCTTACCTTTTCTGTGACCAATTTTCTTTTCTGTGTAATGCAAATTGCAATATTTCTCATGTAGGATTATAAGGGGATTGGAGGTAAGGTATTTAAGGTGTCTGTCACAAGATAGGTGATTATCAAATGGTTTACATTATTAGCTCCTTGTACCTGCACAATGTTGCTATAGGAAGGAAGAGAATGTTTTCAATCCCTACATGTCAGAGAAATGGAAACCAGACTCGCCTTAAAAACTATCTGGATGCTCACACCATGGGTGTTTATAAGAAACTTCTGAGTTGATTCACAAATGAGTTCATTTTAACCTGGTAAATGTTTGATCCTATTTTTATAGGTAACAGGAACAAATGGTCACTTCCTGTAAAACAACACAGAAATAATACTCTGGTTGAGAGTGTTCGAGTAAACAATGAAACGCCCAAATCTATACCCCCCACCCCAACACACAGGAACACACACACACACACACACACACACACACACACACAAAACAATCGCCAGGCTAATATCAGGATTAGGTTTGAAGACACCAGAACTCAGACAGTTCTGCCTTTTGAGGCAACATAAATATGGTCAGCCTGAGAGTCAGTTCAGTCAGGGTTCCTGGGGGAAACTCTAGAATCATGTCTGAGAGACGTACTAACACAGGGCAAAAGGCTAGGAGCAAGACCGAAATTAGGTTGTCACTGGAGAGCTCAGGCTCGTGTAGGGTGGGATGGAATGAGACCAACTCTGACCAAGGTAGGAGGGTCCTGGCTGATTCCCCTCAACCATCTGCAGTGGTTTTGTGGCCTTGCTCACATGCCAGAGGCAGAGCAGACAGAGAGCCGATGGCAGCCCTGGTCATTCCTGATATTTTATCTGCATTCTTCATTGGACTGGAATGCTCTCCTACTATGTGCGTCTACCTGTGTCTGGGAGGTGTGTGCATGAGCACGTGTATCTGAGTCTGTGTCTGTGTGACTGGGTGTGTCTTTGGGCATACGACAATTCCTTTTCCCAAGTTAGTGTGCCTTGTGCTGAAAGTCACGTGAAGCGTCAGTAAACAGACCTGCTGAGAGATGACAGAGTGGCTGTTCTCACCCATAAATGGTGTTGCTAGAGGACATGGCGAGACTTCTCGCTTAAGGTGCTTTGGTTAGAAGCATGTAAATTCACTGTTTTTGAAATGTAAGTTTCAGACAGGGACTGGTAAAATGAAGTCCAGCCTCTCTCACACTGTCCCTTCCCCACCTAGGTGCCCAAGGACTGTGAATAAAGCTCCTACTGTGCACTGCTTTGCCATCTGGAATCCCTTAAGCGAGAACTGTATCTTTTCCAGCGCAGCTCATCCGTGCTCATTTGCCTCGTTCCTTGGTGTCAATTTCACCTTCTGCCGCCATTAAGGTCCAAATGGGCAGCAGGGCACCTCTGCACACTCTGATTATGCTAATAACGGCTCGCTGACTGCACTAATGGGGTCATTATCGCCCCTCATGACCATGGGGTGCAAAGCGCCACTTTAACATCATCATTCCTGTCCTAATCGATCACTATCCTTCACACCAGCCAGTCTGAGAACCCAAAAAACTCTCCCTAAAAAAGGAGGCTTTGTGCCTGTGTTTCCAGGAAGCATTCAGAGATGAAAGCATGGGGGACTGAGGGCAACATGCCTGACAGAGATTACAGCAAGTTAGGGAAGAGAGAAGGCCCTCTGGCAAGGTTCTGAGATGCAAGGAGTGAAACTAATTCATGGGTAAAGGATCCTGACATGAAATTGGAGCTGGTGCCGTGTGTGCACACTCTGGCTTATCTAGGTGACAGAGGGCCGGCCTGGGAGCTAGGGACCTGTCTTCTGCTCCAGCAGCTCTGGCTGGGCTACACAAAATTAATGGGCCTTCACGTTTCCATTTGCAGCATGAGAATGGTGAAAAGAACAGTCAGTCAGGTTGGGGTCAGTGCAAAGTCAAACCTCCAAGCAGATAATTCAGTAGCCACAGGGAGACAAACTGCAAAGTCCCAAATGTGTCTGGTGTTGACAACCTTCTCTCAGCTCCCACTACATAACCAAAGCTTATAAATTCAACCTCCATGTTCCCAACACCAGGCTCCCATCCTTATTAGCTCCGTGGCTTTCGGCAAGTTGCTTAATCTTGCCAAAGCTTAGTCTCCTCATCCATAAAAAGAAAAATTAAATTATTGACCCCATAAGACTGAAATGTTAAGCCCTATTCCCAAACCTTATACATGGTAAAGGCCCAACCAGTGGCCGTTGATATTACCTATATCTACAGACCTGGATATAAGTTTGAGGCATCTTGCACTATGATATCCCAGCATCACCATGTCTGCTAACCAGACAGAGTTTTCCAGTCTACAGGACTCCACATGACCATTTTTAAGAACTCAATCAACATATTATTAAACTGAGTGGATGAAATCAACCACGTGGCATTTATGAATATAATATCAATTTCTTTACAGACTTTAGAAACTGATTTGACTCTATTTGTCTCTGGGAGAGAGCTAAATTTCACCTTCCAAAAAAAAGTTGGGCAGCCCTCAGAATGATTTATGAATAGGTCTTTGATGCATAACAATCTCATTTTCTTTAGTGCATTTGTCAAAGATTTCACCATGTGTATCTTGTGCAGGACTTGGCTGTTGAAACCCTCTCAGCCTTCCATGCAGGAGGAGTATTTTTCCTGATGCTTTCTCTTGATAGGTCTTGGGATGATCATATTTGACTGATGTGTTAGTGTTCTTACTTTCACTCTTACACTATGAACTTTATATCGTGTTTTACTTCCCAGAATATTAATGCTCTGGTCTTCATGTGCAGATGGAGTGATGCCATAAAACTCAGCCCTGTCAGCCAATTAGGATTCATGTGACAAGCGACACTTTGTCTTTTGTCTGCTAGCCCGGGAATGGCGAAAAGACAGCATCTTGTTTGCCTTTCCAAAAATACACCCCCATAGAATAGAAATTACGTACGCTTTTGCTGGCTTAAGCATAATATAGATTTATCATGTGGGAAAGATAGACGAGAGATTTTTTTTTTTTTTTTTTTACCATGCTGGGAAGGCCTTAAAATTATTTACTGTCCTCATTATCATTAGGAAGCAGGCATTATCTGATCTATCTCTCCAGTTTTTGTGGTAAAACTCTATTTTAAGATTCATAATTTTTAAAGACTGCCTGCCCCTGAATGGAATATGCAGGCTGTGTGGGGAGGAGTGATACCTGATGGGGCGTCCGACTGCCATCCCAAAAGCATACTTGAAAAGTTGAGAAAACATTTTCTAACAGGATGTGAAAATTGAGGCCTGAACAGAGTGGATACTGCTCAGAAGAATATTTGCGAAGGAATGGCTGCTGAATTTATGTAGCGTGAACAGTTAAAGTAAAAATTCAAATCCTTATCTTTGGGGTCATGGTGATTAATTTCCATTCCAAACATAACACTTCTTATAGGCAAGAAATCCAGTAAATATTCCCCTGTGACCAACAACCCCGTGAGCTGTTGGCAGAATTAATAAAGCTGTCAGGATTTCTTTGGGATATTGCACGTCTCCCTGTATGTCATTTAATTGTGAAGTGTAAATATGCATATGGTCCATCAGGAAGACTAAATATATTAGTCTTTAGGGCTTCAGCTCCTGTTTCTGTACTCATTTATCAATTTTGATTAAATTAGGGGAGAACATTTTGATACAAAAATATATAAAATTTATGTAGCTTTCTAGGAGAATGACTTGCATTGTTTATACAGCATAAGCATCTGGGGAGAAATATATATTTTTCTAATATGCAGCTTTGGATAATATAAAATTTTCTGTATAGAAGGTTATGTTCACAGCTTGGGAGAATTTGGGGAAAATGCTCCTGGCAAGCAAACTGTTTTTAAGAAGAGAAAGTTGAAAACCAGGAGCAGAGGGAAAACATGACGCAACTTCTAGTTTCTCAAACTTTAAAATATGCAGCTTCCGAGGCTGACTCACAATCCAAGTGAGACCTCTGTCAGAAGTGTCTGAGTATGCAGAGGGAGGGGTGCAGATGGAGTGAGAGCACTTATGGTAATGTCAGGATCCAGCTCAGGATTTCAAAGCAATGCTTTCCGTACAAGCAAAGCACATTTACAAGGGGATTGGCCTTTACTGTGTGAATCCAGGGTTATCTTTGGACCGATAGACACTGGCAAAGCCAGGAATCTGTCAGTGGTTTGCGACTGTCCGCACTGGTTTTGCTTTGAAACAGTCAAAGAGGAGAACTGCCATTTAATAGAGTAGCAAGAAATGTGTGAGCGATTGTAACTGGACATTAGTAAAATCCAATGGTGAGTTTGTTGTTGTGTTGTTTTGTTGTGTTTTTCCTTCCCTTTGAGTATCGATTTGTAAATTGATGTACTGGCCACTTTGTATATGCTCTGTGTTGAACAGACATTATAAAGTTAAATTCAAGCAAAAGATAGATATGAATGTCCCCCTTTTACAGAGGATCATGTTCATAGAGATTAAGGAATCTACCCCAACCCTGCAGTGAGGTAGTGCTCTTCTGACCAAGATGGGTCCTGGAGCCAAACTGTAACTAGAGGCCCACCTACCATATGCTTCCTTATGTAAATGTTATAAATGATGCTACCAAACTTAAATAATTTGTGTTCTCTACTCCTTTGTTAACAAGTATACTTTCACAGCAATGTGGAAGTCTAGGGTGAAATCAGAACAATACGTGATACACATCACTCCCACCCATTCAACGTCTGACTCCATCCTTCACGTCATTAGGGGCCAAGCTTACATTTCCGGGTTGCCCGTACTGCCCCAGTGTCCATGCCTTGGTCCCATAGGTGCCCACACTGGTCTTGTGGCCTGTCCTATTTTCACTGGGAGAATCCTTCACAGGCCCAGAAGTGAGCTTAGAGCCATTTGGTCAGGAAATTCTGAAGTCTGAATGCATGAAACATGGTGTAGACCAGAATGAGAGGGTTGGGTGGAAAGGCAGGGGGAGGGCAGGCTCCCAAGTTCGCTCATAGCCTGCCAGGACCCATGAATGCTCATGGCATGGGGAAACACCAGCAACACCCAAAGGAGGACCAAAACAGGGGCGCTTTCAAGCAGGAAGCCAGGAGGGTCCCTCCTGCTCCCCACCACCCGTCTAAGGGAAGTACTACCACCTGGGCATTGTGAATGAAAGTAAGTACATTCAAATCAAGATCACGGGACTCAAACCTGATATTTTATCCACTCTACCTTGCTGAGTTCCTAGTATTTTAAATGAAAATCCAAGAAAAAATAAAAATGCAAACCTGGTCGCCTATTTCAGGAATCCTTTCCATAGTTACAAAATAAAACGTTTTAACAGTCACATCTCAGCGCAGAACCTTTGAGTACCTTGTGCCCTTGAGAAGTGGCCACAGGTCCCAAATCAGGGGTCCCATTAAGCTGAGCTAGGTTTCTTTCTTTGGGGTCGTCTTGAATTGAGCCTTAGGAGCACCCCAGGACTGCTTATCTGCTAGTAATGCCTGCGATAAGACATTCAGGGCTCTGTCGATTTCCCAGCTGTGCTTCCAGTGAGCGACAGGAGCTTTGGGACACTTGGTGCCTGCAATCACTGGGAAAGAACAGCCATGATAAGCACCAGGGAGAGGGATTTTTTTCGCCTGTAGTCTGAACGCGGAAAGTGATAAGAGAGGAAGGCCTCTGCAGACTGACCCGAAAAGCAAATGCAGGCGGAACAAAAGGCAGCCCTGACTCTAAGAAGATAAGGCAGCTGCACCATTGGTAGCTGGCCGCAGGATCTCCATCCATTCAAGTCACGACCTTATCCTACAGCATGCGATGGAGCAAAGAAGTGAAAAACGTATGTTTTAAAAAAGAAGTCTCAAGATTTTCTACACTAAAATAGGTCAAAACATCCAGTCGAACTGAAAGAAAGCCATGTAAAAATCTGAGTCAATTGGAAAGCTGGGCATTGTTTGGTCAGATAGATATCCCACTTACTCAAATCATGTCTACGGGTGTTAATGAGGACAAACTAGTGCTGGAGTAGTGAAAGCATAACAGTTCTTATATTTTTTTAAAAATGTACAAGTATAAATAAGCTATCATGGTGGCCAGGTGTGGTGGCTCACGCCTATAATCCCAGCAGTTTGGGAGGCCGAGGCAGACGGATCACCTGAAGTCAAGAGTTCAAGACCAGCCTGGCCAACATGGTGAAACCTTGTCTCTACTAAAATACAAAAATTAGTGGGGCATGATGGTGGTTGCCTGTAATCCCAGCTACTCGGGAGGCTGAGATGGGAGAATCGCTTTAACCTGGGAGATGGTGGTTGCAGGGAGCCGAGATTGCACCACTGCACTCCAGCCTGGGTGGCTGAGCGAGACTCCATCTCAAAAAAAACAAAAACAAAAACAAAAAAGACATTATGAAATAATTTTTAAATAATCAGATGTCAAATCTTTCATAGGGAGCTTAGCAGTAATTCTGTGTAAAGGCCCAGGTCCCAGCCACACACCTCATTTCAGAGATCATAGTGAGGATGGAATGACAAAAATAAAGCTCCCAGGTCAGGGGCCAGCAGGTGGTGAGTGTGTAGGACACTCCAATTTTATTTCATACATGCTTGGAGACGGACGGGTCAGGGTCACATCTGTGTGATAAGCAGAATATTTGAGTTCTATACGTTTTTAAGGTTCTGTAAGTTTTTAAGGAGGGGAGTGAGAACAACTACTGAGTGTGTAATTTGGTCATTTTATGTTTGTAAATTAAATGCCGCATGTGCGCGTGCCTGCGTGTGTGTGTGTGTGTGTGTGTGTGTGTGTGTGTGTTTTAGGCCAAGACAAAATGTTACCACATCAAAATTCCTTATCAAAAAAAGTCATGTCAAATATTCACGTTCCAAAATACATGTAAATGGTCATATCAAAATGACAGAGTCAAAATGTCAAATCTCTCTCTGTTCCACCTCAATCCTCCCACTGTTAGAATATGTATGCTTATCACACTATGTGCCCCCATGCTGGGTTCCTAAAGTTATGGTCTTCAACCCCATCAAGCCAAGTTTCCTGACTGCTGGACTGTGGCAAGGAATAGGATTTTTTTAATAGAGAGATGTTGATGCTTTCAGCCCTTGGAGCTGCTGGTCCAGGCCTGTGTAGAACCCCTGTGCCTGTAGTCATGAGCAATCTCCTACTGTACTATGTAATCAATGAAGGTCTCCTACTGTACTCTACCTATGTAATCAATGAAGGTCTCCTACTGTACTATACCTATGTAATCAATGAAGGTCTCCATGTGAAGAAGGTTGGAAAATACAGCCAGGCAACTCGAGAAAAGGGAAAGATGAAAATGGGTTGAATAACTCAGAGAAAATGTATGAATAGGTAGATTTTTACATGCATAGTCTTGAGAGAAGCACACAATTTAAAAAGAAAGGAAAGTAAATTCCGTAAGAGGAGAACAGCAAGAGACAAAATTAGGAGTGCAGGATTAGAAGGTGTGAAGGAAACAGTAGTGTGGCTGACATTCTGGAGGGGCACAGCCAGGGCAGGAGACGACAACTGAGGCCCATTGTGTGGTCAGAGAGGCCTGGGGATGGGCGTTGGCTAGAAGGCAAGAGAAAAAGGCGGTCTCTGGGTAAGGATGTAACAGGATGAATGTGTGCTTTGGGAAAATTCCCCATTAACTGCGTGCAGGACTGTTGAAAGGAAAAGGTAATGGAGTCAAGCAAATCTGATTAGGGTCTCTCTGAAGTTATACTTCTTAGTTTTCATCAGAAAAATATTGGCTTGGAAAAGATACAGCTTTAATTTCCTTCATTTAATTTTATCTATCTATCTATCTATCTATCTATCTATCTATCTATCTATCTGTCTGTCTATCTATTTATTGACACAGAGTCTTGCTCTGTTGCCCAGGCTAGAGTGCACTGGCACGATCTCGGCTCACCACAACCTTCACCTCCTAGGTTCAAGCGATTCTCCTGCCTCAGCCTCTTGAGTAGCTGGGATTACAGGAGCATGCCACCATTCCCAGCTAATTTTTGTGTTTTTAGCAGAGACAGGATTTCAATATTTTGGTCAGGCTGGTCTCCAATACCTGACCTCAAGTGATCCGCCCACTTCAGCCTCCCAAAGTGCTGGGATTACAGGCAGGAGCCACTGTGCCTAGGCTAATTTCCTTCATTTTAAATTTACTTTATATATTTCTAAAACAAATAAATACAGTTTTCTGCTTGAGAAATTCCTCTTGGTGTGGTTTTTAAGCTTGGTGTGTGCTTCTGACATAAACTTATTTTTCTTGTCCTCCACGTTTGAGACTTTGCTATAGATAGCGATCATCAAAAATTAAGAAGCAAAGAAGCTTATTTCTGAGATATTTTTAGTTTTCCCAAGTCCTCATCTGGACTTCCAGTTTTCATTTATTTTCTTACATTTCGATAAGATGGATTGCTTTGGCTTATGAAATAGCTACTTTTTCTGGCAATAAACTTTACTTTTAAATATGTTATGAAAGTGGATTGAAATTCTCTTTAATAGAAACTAGCTGTAGCATATATATACCAGACATTTTTATACAGAATGTGCTTACAGAAAGGGAATCTGAAGCCTGAGAACTCTGCAGAAACCATCTGCTCTCTCCCCCACCTCTTCAGAGGAGGGCAGAAAAGAAACAGAGAGACAACATGTTAAACCCTAGAATTTTAGAGTCAAGATAATGTAATTCTGACTTTGTCATTGCACAGAAGAGGAAGAAGGAGTGGGTGAATTAAATAAATTTGAATATAGCTTCCTCACCATTCATTAGCTGTATGCTGATCAGATTGCTTCAGTGCTCTGAGCCTGTTTCCTATAAACTTAGATAATAGTATCTATCTGCCTGACAGCACTGTTGAAATGATTAAATGTGCAACACCAGCAATGAGGTAAACATTCCTTAAATCATATCTATATAATATTATTTCATTAATAATATTTTTATGAAAAATAATTTGAAACATAATAGAAAAGATTATTAGGTTCTGTTTGGTAAAGAACTCAATGCATGAATCTTCTAGAAACTGTGTCTAACTATTGGGTGAACAAATGCATGACCCTGTCGGTCATTTCCTCATGAATTCTGCCTAGTTCTTGACTTTCTTCTCCAAAAGGAAGTGCTAAAGGGAAGTGCTAAAGGGAAGTGCTAAAATATAGAAGGCATGGTGACAGACTTGAATCTGATACTTACTAGCTGTGCAGCCTTAAGAAAGCCATTCAGATTTTCTGGCTAAGAGATCTAGGAGTATTAGATAAAGTGTGCAACATACCCAGTATAATGCCTCTCACATATTAAATGCTCAATAAGCGTCAGTCCTGTTTCTTAGCACCTCATCTGTAGTGTTAGAATGCTACCAGACTTGCCTATTTCTCAGGTTATTTTGAGTTCAAAAGATATAGTGGGTGATATAGTGAGAGACATTATACATATGCAAGCTAAAATTAAAAGCAATTATCTAAGATCAGTGTTCTGATATGGAACAATAGATGAGAAATGGAAATCCTGATAGCTAGAAGAGAAAGATGGACTTCCAGGTTCCCCCTTATTGAGTATCTGCTCTCGTCCTCATTTAATTTGCCAGTGTCTGGGACTGAGACTTAATGAGTTTTTCTCAGCTGCTGTCATTGTTTCCTTCTCCATCTTCTCCTTACAATTAGAATTTCAGACCAGAACCCCTATAATTTCCATTTCCCAGAGACAGAACAGATGCATGGTGTGCTTTCAGGATGGATGCCATATTGACCTACCAATCCTAGAAAGGAACAAAGGGATGGTCCCCCTTAACCCCAACCTGCTAAGCTGTAAACCCTGGTTCACCTGAATGTGATTGGAGCGTGGTACTGTGGTCTCCCCAACAAAGTCCAGAAGGAGTCAAGTTGGGGCACCACTTGTAAAATCTCCTTCATAATGAAAATGTGTGTTCTTTATAAATGACTTTTCTTTGCAGTAACTCTCTTTCCTATAACATTATTTATAACAATATTTTTAATGTTGACCCTGAAGTTCAAAAAGTTTAAGTAACTTGACCAACTACATACGTCCAGTTAGCAAAAGTGCTGGAGAAGAGGTACAAATTTGTGTGAGTCCACATATGTAGGCTGGCATTGGCCTGGAGAAATATGAAACAAGCTACATATGCAACTTTAAATGTTCTAATCGCCTCATTAAAAAAGCACAAAGAGTTGACATCAACTTAGCAACATATTTAAGCCAATGTACCCCAAATATTATTATGTCAATATATGATAATTCAAGATTATTAATCATTTAGTTTGCTGTTTCTGTTTTGCTTTGTTTTTGTATTAAGATCTTTAAAACTCAGAGTGTATGTTACACCAAGAGTGCATCTTAATTTGCACTAGCCATAGGTCAGGTGCTGAATAGCCACATATTGGACATCCACCTCACTAGCCACCTCCCATTTTTAACACCTTTCACAGAGAGCATCTAAGTTATAAGGTACACTTTAATTTTCTAACACTTGTGGAGGTTTGAAAGTGACCAACAATAAAAGAACAAAAAGTCCTCTCTATGTTTATTTTCACTGCTTTTCCCCTGCCCCAATATTGTCACTGGTAAACCGAGATCTTTTCCCATTTTGTATGGGTTGCACAGAAAGAACCCCCAGCTGGAAAAGACAATCAGGTTTTTTTTTTGTCTGTTTTTTTTTGTTTTTTTTTGCTGGCCAGGGAACGGAGAAGGCACCCTCTTGCTCTAAATGCACCCTCTCCCAAACATTAGAAAGCATAGGGTTTTTAAGGACTGGGTGCAGGGTCAAGAGGAATGCTTGCATGTGCAGACTTAAATCATAAGCATGTCTTCATACAACCATGTAAACAAAATAGCAGAAGTTTTATTTTAGAGGGGGAATTTTTGCATTATAATAATATGTTAATGATCTAAAGGCCACTAGGGGTTGTCTGCTCCAGCATGTGGTGGTTTGGGGGTCTTATCTCCCTGTGGTATCTGGACAGAGGTCAGGAAGCTCTGATACCATCCCAGGCCACCTGACTTCTTTAAGCAGCTGTGCCCATACATAAAGGGACTGTATTAATCCATTTTCACGCTGCTGATAAAGACATACCGGAGACTGGGAAGAAAAAGAGGTTTAATCGACTTACAGTTCCACATGGCTGGAGTGGCCTCACAATCGTGGTGGAAGGCAAGGAGGAGCAAGTCACGTCTTACATGGACAGCGTCAGGCTGAGAGAGAAGTTGTGCAGGGAAACTCCTCTCTATAAAACAATTAGATCTCGTAAGACTTATTCACTATCATGAGAACAGCACAAGAAAGACCCACTCCCATGATTCAATTGCCTCACACTGGGTCCCTCCCATGACATGTGTGAATTGTGGAAGTTACAATTCAAGATGAGATCTGAGGGGAGACATGGACAAACCATATCAGGGACTAAAGAAAAACAGTAAGAAAAAGAACTTTTCCAGTTGTTTCATCAGGGCTGTCCTGGTAATGAGGTTGAGTTTCTAAATCTCAGTATCAGACCATTCATTCAAATTCCATTACCCTAAACCTAAACCAATCAGCTACAGTCACATGCCTGCTTATGAACCATAGATCCCTGGATGATCACCCCATCACCTAAATCCATATTTTCAAATCCAGCACAAAAAAAAATCTATTGCATGGGCCCAGATCTTGCCACATTATCTCATTATCTACGTGTCTGCACCATCTTCTGGCTGTTGATGCCTCCTATTGACATCTCTGTGTCTATTTCAATTTCTGTCCCATTGTTTTATCCTTATCTCTGGTCATTTTGTAATCTCTAATCCCCCTTCCTATGGCTGCCTTGCTTCTTCACCCACGGTTTTTCTTACATTCTTCCAAGAGTACCTCTTTACCATGGTTTTCCTCACATGGCATTAGACTTGCTTGAGTAGGATGACTTTTTAGTTTTGTCTACCATCTCCAGTATTCTTGGCATTTACTGCATGCTTACTGAATCTCAGATGTCCACACCCTGCATGATCTGAATTTCATTAGATGCCGTAGATGCCTCCCAAGTGACCCACTGAGAACAACAGACTTGCACTTGGTCATCAGAGTTTCTCCTGACTTGGATTCCTCATGTGACTTTTCGTTGCCCTGGCAAGTTTGCTGCCAATGGAACTGTCTAATGTCTGCCAAATGAAAGGGTTTTTTGTTGTTTTCTTTATTTATTTGTTTTTTTTTTTTTTTCTTAATTTCAAGTACAATGAGATTTCTCAGAAATAAACCTGGCATCCTTATTCAGCAAACTTCATACTGAAACACTACTCCTGGGAAATATTTTAAGAGCCACAAAAGCCAAAAGTACATGGAACAGCTTCTTAAATAAGATTTTCCCCACGAACTTAAATTTACCATGTGTGATAGCATACAAGTCTAAAGCTAACAAGTTCAGAGGAACTAGGAAATAAAGAGGAAAGAAAACTAACATCCCATGCCTAAGGGCATGTCAGGCACACTTCAAATATGAAACGATGTAAAAACAAAAGACCTTAATAGGCAAGATTGTATCTCTGCTTTTAACTTAAAGGAAGTATTGACTTACCTAATCAAAGACCGAAACAAGAAAAAACTGAATGGAACAGCTTTTCCTAGTTGGTATTTATACAACCATGTCCCTTGATTTATTTAAATGATACATGCACCTAGTAGATTTCAAAATACTAATTCATCAAAATCTGTACATGCTTGGATGATGAGCCCAATCCAAGGAGAGGACACATTTGGGCCCAACCTTTCAACATTCCAAGTTCAGAGTCTAGATGAAAATGACTTCCCAAGTCTAAAGCTGATATTAGCTAAATAAGTGACAGGGCCTTTCCCCCAATTCATCTATAAATCCTTTAATACTGTCCTTCTCTGGGCTGATCAGGGAAAATCTTCATTTGGGCGTTATTTTTAAGTGTTACACATTTAAAGAATATTATAGACAAATGAGTGTGCACCCAGGGGACAAACACCAGCAGAGTAAACAAATTAAAGCCCAGTAACATGTAAAAGGCTGGAAAACATTACAGACGTTCAGTCTAAAGGCTGTTATTTTGGCAGGATTAAGAGAGGATACATGGGTTCCATGACAAAAACAAGAAGCCACAGAAAAATGGGGCTCGGGAAACGTCAGAGGGTGGGACCACCTCCTCCCTGAAGTGGTGCAGACATCAGATGGGGGGAGGTGAATTTAATGACCTTGACCGGCCTCTCCAGCCCTGAGATTCTATCATAAAATATTCCTTTCCCACACCACATGTAAAATATAAATGTTGCTTCCTGAAACCCAACCAAGAACAGGCTGCTTTTAAATAAATAAGAAAAAAGAATGCCTGCTAGTGAGGACTTTATACTTTGACCTGGGGTTTGTTTCTCTATAAATAACCAACAATGCCCATCACCATGCAAAATAGGCTTGGCCTCAGCATATTCTCCTGGTCTCATTTTCCTTATACCTGTAGGGTCGAAAGCTCAGGCCCCTTTTGGCCTTGGGCAAGAAAGCTTTTATTGATTGCACTTGTCATGAGTAATCTGCAGCCAAAGGAGAGAAACCATAGGAGTCCTATAAACTGCAAGTCCTGGTATTGCATTTGCCATATTTTCAAAATGGATATGATATACAAGAGTGATGCAGAAAGCTAGGCAGTCTATATGTTTATTCCTGTCTCCACGAAACCCCAATGCTTATTTCTTATATAAGTGATGGGGTAAAATCAGTCTTTATTAACTTTCATTTCCAAGAGGTTTACTAAATATCACCGTTTTACGTTAAAATAAATATTGGGCCAATAATTATTTTTCATTATTTTTATAATTGCCATTTCAACCATTTGTCAATTACCTTAGTACATCATTTGTGAATAGGTGGATCTGCTAGCAAGAACAGCTCTAATGGAGGCAGGGCATGGATTTGTCTTTTGCCATCAGAAATCCAGGCAATTCAAGGCTGATAGGGCAAACATCAAGAAACTAGTAAGTACAGGAGCTATGATTTGAATCTAGATTCATTTGCAGCCAGGGTCCATGCATTAGCAATCACCACCATGCTGATATGCAGAAGGGACCAGCCTCAGGAAACAGGTCATTCCACAGCTGCCCTTGTTACCTTCCCATCAAGTGCCCCTGTTCTCCCAGTAGAGGAAAGAGCCATATCATTGAGTTAAGCTCTCAGTGCCAGTTCCTCCCCCAGTGGGTATCTGTAGCATCTTCACTGGGGGGGATTACTGTTAAAAAAGCTGAAAGAAATTTTAAGGCAGGGATGGCAGATTTCACAAATACAGATGAAGCCCTTTCTTCAGTTAGATGGGATAATAAGCTCACTGGAGTTGCCCAAAAAATCCAAGATCATCAGGCCTAATGGACCCAATGCTATATTTAAGGAGAGACATTAAAAATAAGTTCATAATAAGATATAAGCAGATTCTACTCTTTTAATTAATTTCCACCAGAAGAATCACAAATTAACTTCAAGAGGAAAAATTATGGGAAAAAAGTGATAATTCAATTAAAAAGTAAGGTATTTGCTCCTATAGAGAAATAACATAAACAGATTTTTGAAAACATTTACCTTTGCCTAATTATTCATTATGCTCATCTTTATATGGAAATGACCAAATCTTAATATCCCAGGTGGCCCATCATGGGTTTGCTTTCTATCCACAATCAAAACAAAGCCCTAGACAGTCAATGACTTCAAAATTTTCTGCAAATCAGTAGATATTTTGAGCAAACAAGCCACATGTGGATGATGCAGTACTTCCACTGAATGATCCAGAGTTTAAGATGATGTGGAATGCCTTCATCAAACCCAATCTGCTCATTCCAAGCTGCGATTTCTGACTGGAAAATAGGCGACCTTTAGCAAACAGCTTGAACTAAGGTGGAGAGAGATGCATACATGTTGAGTTACATTGGTTTCTAGCCTTTGATTTTACCAGTGTTTTAAATTAATGTCTTCTTCTTTACTCCTTTTCCAATCCTTATTCCTTTCTCACGTTTTCTTATTTGTGTCCTAAGTTCAGTATGAGTAAATACACACCTCTTTAAAGAATGTTTCTAACATAATTTAGTATTGATCTTATTTATGCCTCAGTTTAGGATATACGTAGAATTTGTTTCTATTCATTTATTTAATTTTATCTTCAATATTTACTGAACACTTACCAAGTGTCAATAGGAGACCTGAACAAGACAGGTTCTAGAGCACCATGGGCTGCCGCATATCCCAGACAGAGCTAGCACTAGGGTGGCCTAATAGCCAAGTATTTCCTGGGACAGCTCTGATGGATGTCTGCTGTCTGAGTATGACTATTTATACTGACTTTTTCATCTTCAAATGTTCCAGTTTGGAGGATAATGTCTATGATTTATCTATATTCTTGGTTAAAACTGTAGGAAGTGTGTGTGTGTGTGTGCATGTGCATGTGTTTTAAATTAGTGAACTTGTCAGCCTGCCTTCCACTATGTGAAGCCTCCACTAGGTTTCCACTAGGTTAAGAAACCGCAAATCACATGATTAACAAGGGAGTGGCACAATTTGCATATGGAATGCAGCTATGACACCTACCAGAAAACAGAGGAACCACCCAGAATTCTCTGTGTAGTATGCACTCATAAGATAGAGGTAATGACAGGTAACATTCATTGACTCTGTACTATGCACCAGACTCTGTGCTAAAGGCCCTCAGACTTCATTCAACCCTCACCAATATTCATATGATAGGGAGGGACATTAATTTCTATTTTCTTATTGAAGACACTGAGATTTTGATAAGTAAAGTTAGTTTTGCTTATCAGGGCATCCAACCATATCCTCTCTGGAACCTAACTAGGGAATGATGCATATTGCTTGACTGCATCTAAAACGTGCTACCAATTACACAGAATCTCTTCTCACCTGGCTGTAGATAGGTAGAGAGAAAGGATGTGAGAGGAGTCACAACCATTGCATTTGATGAGTTTGTGTGCTTTCCTGCTTTCTGGTGAAATCTGTTGGGTTCAGGGATTCCTCCTTTACCACCCATACTCCAACCTCCTTACCTTCACACTCCCCAGTCCCTACACATACCTATTATACCCTTGTCACCTAAAAAAAATGTATATTTAACCTCTGTTCCATACCTTTCATCCTCCTAATATTTTTCTTTACTTTATACTTAAACACGTGACTTAAATATCCATCCAGCATTTGCTTCTAGAAAATTTAGTGTTCTCTCAACTACATCAGAAAATTCCTACCACATGTGTTTCAAGACCTGATTGTCATCCTTAACCTCTTACTTCTGTTTAAACATCTCAGCCACCTTCTCTGTGATTTTATATATATACATATATTATATATACATATATATTTTTATATATACTATATATAATTTATATATATATATACACACACATATATATATAGAGAGAGAGAGAGAGTCTTGCTCTGGAGTGCAGCGGCACGATCTCAGCTCACTGCAACCTCCACCTCCCTGGTTCAAGCAATTCCTGTCTCAGCCTCCCAAGTAGCTGGGATTACAGGCGCCCATCACCATGGCCGGTTACACCATGCCGGTTACCTACAGGGTTTCACCATGTAGGCCAGACTGGTCTTGAACTCCTGACCTCAGGAAATCCACCTGCCTTGGCCTCCCAAAGTGCTGGGATTACAGTCATGAGCCACCGCGCCCAGCCACTGTGATTATTTTTTTGCCACAAGTTTCCTACACCACCAGTGGCACAAGGCTGTTTGTTGTATTGAGTGAGCTTTTGCTGACATTTTGGTGACAATGGTGAGTGATTTCAGCACCAAAGGGAGACAGCAAAACATTGAGTATAGTGTGTCATTCTACCTATGCCCATCGGATATTATTTAGCTCAAGATAATGAAGTGGCCTCTAGCTTTGTAGGCTCCAGTCCCTTGCAACGATTATGTCTTCAAATCAGGATGTTTCTCTTATCCCATCTTGTTACACGACCCCATTTCCCTAAAAAATAAATACATTTATTTTATCTAGTTATTAAACAATTCTAAAAATAACAAAAAATCCCCATGCAGCAGAATAATCATTTCCCCTGAGAAAGGAAGCCACCATTTCTGTTATTATACCTTGCTTTAACTACTTTGGTTTAGACCTTCCCATAACCAAAATATTCATTAAGCTGTTTCTCTAAATAGGAGACCAAGGTATTTCTTCTCCTGCCACTCTAGAACAAAGAAATACTGAAATTAGCTTTTCAACTAAAAATTCTGTCCTAATGATATAAATAAAATATATTTAATTAAGCACAAAAAATGTATTTATTGAACTCCTATAACACTCCAGCAATGAGGGGAAGATTATGGGGCTATAAAGCAGCACAGTATATGAATCCTCAAAAAATTGTCAGGTCAGTTTAAGAGAGAACATTTTTGAAGAATAGATACAAAGGGAAAAGGGGACAAAAAGGCTATGTTTTTCTTCTACACTCCCTTTTCCTACCCCATTAGAGAAAATTGATATGAAGATTAAAAGGAGTCTACGAAAATAAACACATTCTTTAAACTTTAAGTAAATTAATTGAAATTAATTCAGTGCTTATTTATTTCCCAAACTCCTATCCCTTGAGAGAGTGATGGCACTCAGAGATTTTGCAAAAAGAGTATTCTAAATTGCTGTTCAGTAAAATATCTCATTGAACAGGGTCAAAGTAGAAAACATAGACTTACGAAAAACATTTTACCAGGTAAAGTGTCAGGTAATTTTTTTTCTCAAAAAGGATACTGTTTTGTTTTGTTTTTACACGTGAAGATATTTAAAAGATTACCATCTTTTTAAAGCTAGCGTCATCCTACAGGTCAGCGACAAGAAGCCAACAAATTGAGGAGATTTGGCAAATGTGGTTCTCCTGGGACCAATTAGGTAAGAACAGGAGAAATGAGCTTTTGGTTGCTTTTTTCAGCAGTGGTTTCACAAGCTGGCTGCAGGGTTGTTGCTGACCAAGTACGGAAGTCGGATGGGACCTTTTATGCCACAAAGCGAGAGGCATCTTTTAGAACTCTGCTTCCTCAGGCTGAGGCCAAACAGCAGTATCTTTCTGTAACTAACCCAAGCTCTTCCTTCATGTAATTTCTCCCAGGAGCGCATAATTTCTCCCAGGATTCCCGGTGGCATTTGTCTGCAGACAGGTTACATCTTCACTCTCTTTTAGAAACCACCTTCCCTGTCCTTTCCTCTTTGCCAGGGATGCATCCCCAGTCCTCCATATGTCAGATGCAAAGATCCAAGGCAATGAGGTTCTCAGGGGCTCAAGACTAGAGCTGCTTAGAAGTTTAAACATAGGTAGAGATCTCAACAAGCATAGGCACCCAAAAAGGGCTGAACATTACTGATGGTAAAACAAAGGGCTTTGAAATCTGACACACTTGTGTATGAATGCCAGCTTATTAGTATACTAACTGTGCACCTTGTGTCTAATGTTTAGCTACAACAAACCTCAGTATCCTTATTTCTAAAATGGGAATAATAGTGAGTTTTGAGGTTTAGAACTGATCAGTATAAAGAACTAGGTGTTCAATAAGCAATTGTCTTTGAAATGAAAATGATAAACCTACCTGGAGTTATTTTCCCTTTATTCATCTTTGGAATTGGCTGTAACAGATAATTTATGCCCTACATGCTAGAGAGTGTTCACAGCCAGCCTGTTCGGACTGATGCGGATCTCTCCAGAACATACTCACAGCACCAAGCACCTCTCTGAAACTGACAACAGCTGGAAGTTTCTATTTATTAATGTATGTAGAGATTGTAAGCTTCCTTTTTTTTTTTGCATGAATGTTTCCAAGGCACACAAAGATTCCTAGTGCATAATTAGCACACAACAGATAAACACATTAAATCAAATTTAAAAATGAGCCTTGAAAAATGGTTTTCCCATTTCACAGGTGAGAAAGCTGGGGCTCTGAAAGAACAGTTTTTCTGCCGGATGCGGTGGCTCACGCCTGTAATCCCAGCACTTTGGGAGGCTGAGGCGGGCAGATCAAGAGGTCAGGAGATTGAGACCATCGTGGCTAACACGGTGAAACCCCGTCTCTACTAAAAAATACAAAAAACTAGCCGGGCGTAGTGGCGGGCGCCTATAGTCCCAGCTACTCGGGAGGTTGAGGCAGGAGAATGGCATAAACCCGGGAGGCGGAGATTGCAGTGAGCTGAGATTGCGCCACTGCACTGCGGCCTGGGCGACAGAGCAAGACTCCGTCTCAAAAAAAAAAAAAAAAAAAAAAAAAGAAAGAACAGTTTTTCTAAAGTAGCATAGGTAGTACAGAGGGTCTGAGATTCAGACCAGGAAGTGATTCTTTAGAGTCAATATTAGTTTCTCTTATGTATGAAATAGATAATATCTGATTCCTGTCATTTTTGATCAATGAATAAACAGAAGTCCAGAGAATGTTAAACAGATGCTTGCGAGTTGGGGCTCAAACCCAGGCCTCCAAGTAGATGTCCATTGCTCTCTTTTTTTGACCTACTTTTGGGTCACCATGAAAACCATTCTCAGGATATTCCTGCCTTAACTTTGCTCTTGGCTGGTTGTCCAGGATTGGCTTGCCTAGGCAGGAGCAAATCTTTTTTCCCCTGTGTGAATTTGTGGAGTCAGTAGTCCTGCCAGAGTCTTGGTTTGGCCTTGATCACCTTCTTGCTTGTTCTAGTTTTGCTGGAGAGCATTTTCCCCTCAACATTTTTGGCAGGCAGTCAGGCCTTTTTATTATGTGGAAGTGCTCCTCAGGAAGCACCACAATGGAATGTCAGAGTGTGATGCTGTTGGGAGGTTAAGTAAAAGAGGTCACAAGTCTCGCCAGCGCGGGAGCAGAGAGTTGAGCTATCTGACTCTAGCATCTGCTGCAGCACTGCTGTGAGTGCCGCAATTGGAGACATCCTGGCACATGTGCCTTTGGGACCCAGGTGTGCCCTCTGTGACTTGTGGACTCTTGTAAGCCAACTCTGGTTGCAGAGATGCTGGCTTCAGTCTAGCACATAGGAATAAATTCCGGAGACAATGGAAACGTACTCTCTCTTGGCAATATTAAATTTTTGCTGAGAAGATTTGCCTTGACCATGGAGAACGGAAGAGGGACTATCAGTCGGTTTGGGCTGCTGTAATAAAATATTACATAGTAGGTGACTTATAAGCAATATATTTATTTGCTTCTCACAGTTCTAGAGATCTGAAAGTCTAAGATCAAGGTGCTGGCAAAGTTTATTTCTGGTGATGGCTTTCTGTTTCATAAATGGCACCTTCTAGCTGTGTCTTCCCATGGTCTCTGGGGCTTTTTTATAAGGGCACTAATCTCATTTATGAGCACCTCACCCTCATGAACTAGTCACTTTCCAAAGTCTGCACCTCCTGGTGTTATTGCATTGTTGATTATGTTTCAATATGTCAGTATTGGGTTAAGGAAGACACAAATATTGAGACCATAGCAGGGGCTTTTCCTCTTAGCCCAGTACTTGTACTTTATCTTTATTTAGATCTGGGGTGCACTGAGACTGCCGAACCTGCATATCAAAATATTTCCCCAATAATTGGTAAAATATCCAAGCTATCCAAATAGCTTCCGTAACCTTCTGGCCATCCTAGCTCCACCCTTGAAAACCCCAAGTCTTCTCATAATTGAGCATCTAAAAGGTACATCTTGAGGCCTCCCTGGCCCATCTAGAAGTGGGTCCCCATGCTGTCATACCAGTGCCCTCGGGGGCAAACACCTGTTAAGTATTTGAAATACTACCATTCTCCTTTTTGGAACTATTAACAAAACTGTTAAAATTATTTTGATTTATCTGGTTCCTCCGCTAAACTATAAGCTTCTGGAGGGCAAGAGCTCTGCTTGGCTCACTCTTGTAGGCCTCGCCCTCAGCATGGCGTCTAGAACATCCTGTGTTCCAGGAACAGAAAACCAAACACCACATGTTCTCACTTATAAGTGGGAGCTGAACAATGAGAACATATGGACACCAGGAAGGGAACAACACACACTGGGGCCTGTCAGGGGGGTGGGGGAAGGGAGAGCATCAGGATAAATAGCTAATGCATGCAGGGCTTAATTCCTAGTTTGTGGGTTCATAAGTACAGCAAACCACCATGGCACACATGTACCCGTGTAACAAACCTGCACCTCCTGCACACCCTGGAACTTAAAATTAAATTAATTTTTTTTTTTTAAAGAAAGAGATACCAAAAAAAGAGCATCTTAGGTTCTCAAGAAACTAAAAGGCCCTGGCAGGTCTTAATAGAGACTGAACTCACAGTTTCAGTGATGTACTAGAAAAGAGTGAATGTTTGAAACAGTGTCAACAAGCTTCACACACCCATAAAATTGTTATGCCTGCTTCTAAGGTGCAGTGTGTGCTGGGCAGAAGCAGTAGGCTCTCCCCGAGAAGACATGAGTCAGTGGGGAATGAGAGAAATGGCACTCCCAAGGATGCCAGAGTTCACCCAGGGTATTCTGAGACAGGGTTCTTGCTTTGTCACCCAGGCCGGAGTGCAATGGCATGATCATAGCTCACTGCAGCCTCAATCTCCTCGGCTCCAGCGGTCCTCCCACCGCAGCCTTCTCAGTACAGTTTGTGAATTTAGAACAGGTTCGTTCTTGGAGTGTGAATATGCATTCCATAGTTTGGATGTGTTTCTCTTTTCCACCGAGCAACGTGAGTAGCTTTAGTTTGTGAGATCCCAGATAGCATTCTCTTCGCTGATAGTTATTATGCGAATACCTTTGTAATGCCTGAGTCAGTGCAGTTTTACATGAGTTCCCCGGAGAATAACTTTCATGAGCTAAGACCACTTTGGCAGCTTTCCCTCCCTTTCCACTCCTGGGAATATCTGGGACATAGGCTGAGGTCTCTTTTCATAGCATTATCTTAAGAAGTGAGATTAACTGTATACTATGTAACGCATACATTAAACAGGAGGAAACTGGATTATATAGAGTCACTTAAATTGCTAGCCAATTTTATGTGTTGGCTCTCATCTCATCTACAGTTTTAGACTTTCTGTCTTTCTACATGCTCATAAAGAAAACCCTGAGTGTGGCCTGGTGTGGTGGCTCACGCCTGTAATCCCAACAATTTAGGAAGCCAAAGAGGTTGGATAGCTTGAGGCTAAGGGTTCAAGACCAGCCTGGGCAAGATGGCAAAACCGCACCCTCTGCAAAAAGTTAACAGCAACAACAAAAAATTCGCCGGTGTGGTGATGTGCACCTGTAGTCCCATTTACTTGGGAGGCTGACGTGAGAGGATCATCTGAGTCCAGGAAGTAGAGGCTGCAGTGGGCTAGGATTGTGCCACTGCACTCCAGTGTTGGTGACAGAATGAGGCCTTGTCTCAAAAACAAACAAACAAACAAAAAAAAAAAAAAAAAGAAAAAGAAAAGAGAAAAGAGAAAACCTCGGGTGTGTAAATCTTGTTGACACTGTCTCAAACATTCATTCCTTTCAAGGACATCATTGGATGCTGTAAGTTTAATGTCTATTAAGGTCTCATTTGGATGCCTTTTTATTCAGGTAATAAAATATATTGTTATTCATACTATTTTCATAGAGTCAACACTTATTATTTACTGATCTCTCATTATACAGCATGTGTTTTAAATCAATCACATTTTATTTTGATAACAGAACTCTAAACTAGGTATTTGAATCCTGATTTTTAACTATGAAGAAACCAAAAACCAGAAAGGTAAAATGATCTCCCGCAGGCCATAGAGCTACTAATTGGTGGTTTGGGGACTCAATTCGAATCTGCCTGGCTCTGGCTCACAAAGGCCTTTCCCTTGGGAGTGCCATCTCTCTCATTCCCTGCTGACTCATGCCTTCTCAGGGATGGCCTACTTCTTCTGCCCAGCACACACTGCACCTTGGAAGCAGGCATAACTTCTTTACAGTTACATTCCAGAGCAGCAATGCTCAAATTTGGTGGCACCTTAGAATTACTTGGGGAGCTCTAGGTACCACTTCTAGATATCCTAAATTCTTTGGTCTGGACTGGGCCTGGGCATCTGGATTTATAAAAGTTTTCTGGCAATGTGGACGTGCAGCAAAGTGACAGCAATTGTTTTAGAGCAGTGGTCCTCAAGCAGAATGTGCACACAAACCTCTTGGGGATGTGTTACGGAAGATCCTGATTCAGCAGAACTGAGATTGGACCTGAGATACTGAATTTCCAAAAAGCCCCCAGTGATGCTACTCTGTTGGCCCACAGACCAACACATTGCTGGCAAGGCCGCAGAATCTCCCCCTTTTCTCTGCATAGCCTGCCCATCTCCTCTTCTCCAGGTCGCCCTCCTTCTGGGAGAAATTCTCCAGTCCACGATTTACACCGTGCTCTCAATGTAGCTGTTCTCTTTCAGCAGCTCCCGTTAGTTACAAGAAAGTTCCATCTGAACTAAAACTCTCTGTTAGCTGAGTCGAATAGGGGGTGGCATGTAAAGAAGTCGAGGTCACAAGATCAGTACCCAAGTCTGATACCCACAGAGACCAGTTAGCTTTTCTATGCTCCGAACCCAAGTCTCCAGGCCAGCCATGGCTCAGATGTGTGGGACTGTTCCTGAGAGATGAATGCTTCGTGTCCATCACACACACAATACTCCCCAGAACAGCAGCCACAGTCTGACTCCCACTCACTCGAAGGTCAATAGCATATCTTGATAGGAAATAAAGACACAGCAATGTTAGCTATAATCGAGTGCTTACCTGTGCCAGGCACTGCGATAAACATTTTAGAATCCTCGCAACATTCTGTGAGGTGGGCGGTCTCATTATCTCCATTGGATAAATGAGGAAATGAGGTTCATGGTTTTCACCTGCTGACAGCACACAACTTGTAAATAACCCAAAATGCAACCAAAACCCAAATGCAAGGACTTAGGCCAGTATGCCGGGTGCTAATCAATGTAAATTAGGGATGATAAAGGATTTGCAGCCCTTTGGGGTTGGAAACTTCAAAATATGTTTTTCCACCATGTCCCTGCCAAGCTTCTTTAATCTCTGCATTGTCCCCTCTCTCAAATTATACTGATGATGACTGCCTTGTTTATTTATTGTGTTTTTAGAGAAGCTCAAATTAGACCATCCGTATGTTTAAAAAGAAAAATTGAAGAACCACATAATATTGGGAGCATTTTAGCTTCGTCGAATCTGAGCAGCAAATGTATCCACAGATTATCATAATATGAGTCTTGTCCTTCCAATCTATCCCTCTTTTGATTTGTCATCAGAGTCCAAGGTCATAATTCTCATCTAAGAGCCTAGAGATTCCCCCAGTTAACTTTGTTTGATTCTGATATACCTGGCTAGTGGAGTCTGCAATATTTCTATAGGTTAAAGAAACATTCATGTTTTATTTTTAAGTGAAAATTTCAAGGGAAGCTACATCTTTTTTGCTTTAGTGTTCAGAAACACAAATTTTTGATATTTACAGTGAATACTGACTAACAAAGTCTAACGATTGCATAATTTTGATTTTTGATGTTAGTTTGTTTATTTGAGACAGGTCCTTGCTTGCTCTGTTGCCCGGGCTGAAATGCAATAACACAACCTTGGCTCACTGCAGCCTTGACCTCCCTGGCTCAAGGGATGCTCCCACCTCAGCCTGTCAAATAGCTGAAACTACATGCTTCTGCCACCATGCCTGGCTAATTTAGCCTTTTTTTTATATAGACAAGGACTCACCATGTTTCCCAGGCTAGTCTTACATGCCTAGGTTCAAGTGATCCTCCAGCCTTGACCTCCCAAAATGCTGAGATTACAGACATGAGCCACTGCACCTGGCCAGGACAGTATAATTTAGTACTAAAGACAAACTGCTAAAAATTAAGTAGCAGATAGCAAAACTTTTTGGAAGTATTCACCATTAACTTTCTCTGCTCAATTCACCAATTATACTGTCACTGTAAATCAAGTCAATCATTTACTCAACAGATTTTTATTGAAAACTCTATACATGGGACAATGCGTTGAGACCCAGGAATTGAAAGAGTCCAATATAAGGCCTCCTCACAAGGAGATGTGACCCTTTCCTGTAAATAGAATTTTAAAAAATTGTTTGCTTCCTCTATAAATTACTTTCTCTTGATGTCATGGAAGATCTATAAATTCTGATAAATAATTTTATTTTGAGTTAACTTTCTTCAGCATGCTTCAGGTAATAATAAAAAATGGAACTCATGATTCTTGCTATTTTAATTAAATTAAACCCTTGAAACCCCCCAACTCTCAAGTGATTTTCCACTCCCTTCTATGCGTTTATTTCCTAATAGGCACTTTATTACTCCCCAAAGTCATTTATTTATTCCTTTAGATATCCTGCCCATTTTTTCCTGCAATGAATGTTTAAGTTCTATGCTGCTAGAAGCTTCTTCCTGGTTTGGTATTCAAAGCCAAGAACAGTGACTGGAAAGTTGGAGAAACTCAACAAACTTTCCTTGAATGAATAAATAAATAAATGAAAATTGGCTATGAATGTAGTAGAAGAGAATTCTACCCCTAGATGACAAGTTAAACAAAAATGCCTTTTTAAGTCCTCTGTCAAACTGTAAGACTTTAGGATTTTACAATTCAATTTTCTAATTAACAATAGTAACCACTGCGTGAGCAGGCCAATATATAATCAGAGCAGTTATGTGGCCAGTGATCCAAAGACGCTAGTCATCAAAACAGCACTCAGTATTGACATTTTGTCTGTTGTATTGTGCTTTGTTTCAGTCTTCCAAGGTGTCTGGTATGTATATTTTGCTTTTTAATCTTCTAAAGACAATTTCACTAATTAGACACCTATCATTTTTGGCAAAGATCCAAAGTTATGTATTGCTCTAATAAAGATTGTTTTTAATGAAATAGGTGACTAAACTATTGTTAACAATCTACAGTAGTGAATGTATGGAGAATTTTCAGCTGTCTAAAGAAAGTGATATAGTGATATAGATATAAAATTTGTTTCACATGGCTTAAAAGTGTAGACAATTACAGAAGAGTATTTAAGGGATATGAAAATGCATAAGGTTGTGAATACAAACGTGTCATCAGTCCCCCAATATGAAAACAAATGTCTATCTCTTGAAGCATAAGAAAATTGTTTCAGCATTAGAAGAAATATAATAAAATGAAATCTATACGTTTATAACCAGTTACCACTTATTAATATTCAATGCATAAGCAGACAGAGGACCAGGCCTTCAATGTATACATTTTTAAATGTCACTGTAATCCTGTGAAATAGATATATCACCATCATTTTATGGCTGAAGAAACTGAGAGCTAGAGAGATTAAAGAATTAATGTGAAGCTAGATCTGGGATTTGAACCAGGTATACTTCCTGTGCCATGCTCTTTGCACTCTACAACAATGCCTCTTGTGGCTTTGGCTGAAATTACACACAGTGTAAACGTGATCATTGAAGATGCTTAGGTATGTGTACACTTTTACCCAGTAGTGTGGCTTTGGAGAAGTTCTACTGGAGGGATTATGAGTGCTTTTTTTATTTTCTGATTTATAATTATTATTCCAAATTTATTCAAGAAATATATTACATTTTTAAATGTGCATCTAAAAATTGAGTTTGGGGGAAGGTGTTTATAAATCTTTGGAGACATTGCAAAGGGTATTATCTGTGCTTCCCTCGACTTCCCCTTGGAACTGCTGTGAGAAGCAAGCTATTAGGCTGGGTAGATCGCTGGTCCGACTCAGCATGGCATATCTGAAGATGAACTATTCACTAAGTCATATTGAATGTGCCTTCCAGTCTTGTAGCCATTCCTGAAACTCAATAGCTAATAGAATGCCATATTCAAAAGGCATTGAGCTATTTAATGTGTTTTCCCCAGTGCTTTGAGTTTGGAAATCATTATATAAGTTATTACTACAATTATTTTCCATCTTCATCTGCCAAAGAAAGCGAAATCAATTCAGTCCACATCTTGACTGCAACGCTGTTGTAAAAGGTCCTGTACCTACTCTGAGCATGTATCTTTGAAACTGAACCTAGTGATGCAACATAAATTTTAGAAAAGTCATCTTCAACTGCCAGGCTGGCCGCAGAACTATTTAAAACATGATTTGGGGACCTCTATTTCAATTTCCATTACTCACAGGTCACAGGTCTTCACCTTTGTTTAGGCAGGTCCTGGACTAATGCTCTCACCAAACCGAATAGTTCTGCTGTCATCCACAGGTTACTTGACCTCACTCTACTACAGTTTGTTTTTATGTAAATTGGGAACTGTTCCATCTGCAATTCACTCAGTAGGCGTTTTGTGATGATGTTTGTCGTAGTGGTCCAATGAGGAACCCATGAGTGTTGCACTGTCCTGAACTTTATCGGAGTTAAAGAATGGGCCCTCCTTCTAGTTTCAGCTCTTACTCACCACAGGCATTGCAGAGGCCCTGAGCCATGCCAAGTCTCAGCTTCCTTTTTTTTTCTTTTTTTAAGTAGGGATAATTATAGATGTTCCTCATAGAGTTGTTGTGAATAGGAAATGAAATGGTATGGGTGAAAGACTTGCCACAATAACAAACAGTCGCAGAGTGAGTTCCACATGGACAATAGATGCAACGAAGCAGAGAGATACATGCCAGTCATTTTGAATGTGATAATCTTGTATTTATTTTGTAATTAATAATCTTGTAATTATTATTGTTTGTTTTTTGTTGATTCATGTAATTTGGTTTGCATATATATTCATTATTGAAAAATTGGCAAAGAGAAAATGGAGGCAGAGATATCTCCATAGATAGATTCTATCACTGCTACCTACAACCATTTTAAACTACTGTTAACATTTTGGTGTTTTTTGCTTTCATTTTTATTAACACAATAAATATTTTCACTGATGTAATTATATATGCTTACACAAGTTTTACGATACCTTCTTCATTTTATAATGAAAGATATATAGTTAATATTGCTATTATAAATACTGGAAAATATTAATATTTTCATTCTGTATGTAATTATGTAATTATTTTTACCTATTTAGAAACTATAGATAGTAAATTAAGAAAAATATTAGTATTTGTAATTCTATGAGCCAGAGAGAGCCACCATTAACATTTTAAGATATTTTCTTCTGGTCTTTTTTTTATATGCATAGACCTATGATTTAATCTAAGGTTCCAGTGATTGTCAGACCTACAATTATTTCCTAAGGAAAAAAAATGCTGCCAAATAAACACTGACACACTGCTTTGTACCTCTTAGAATTTCTATTTTTTATGCCTTGAAATGGCCTTCAAATTATATAGGCAGAGGTTTTTATCGTAGTGTCAGTCTCGGGCATACATTAAAAATAGATGCAAAATTAATTGGGTACCATATTTCTAGGACAAAAACCACATTCACGGTCTGCCTCTCTTGATTCCTCTTTGGCACGTTCACATCTGTGTCCAACATGGTATGGTCTTCTGTGCTGCTGTTTCTCCAAGTAAACAATATTTCTTCAATGTTGAATCACAGCATAATATTTTAAAGCCATTTTAAATAGCAATTAAACTTAAAATTTGCATTACCAGAAATGTGTGTGACTCATAAAATGATGAAGCTGTGCCCATCTTTGCCCAAGTCTACACAGCTTTCAGGTGGCCAAGCACAATCCTGTGAGGACCAACAGTGACCTATTGACAGGAAGATGCACCCCAATTTCAGGCTTGCTACAGTGCAAAAAAGTGTACACAGCTAGAACAGCTTGAAAAATTACATACTTTTTCATTTAGGGTGCTTTATTTAGTTTTATCTCTCTTTTTTTTAATTCCCATTCAATACTGAGAACATTTCCCGGTATCTTTACGACTCTTAAAAAATCTATCTTTCAAAGTATTCGATGAATGTAGAACCAAAAACCTTCAGCTTTTGAGGATTTTAGAAAATTACGATTATTGAAAACAAACCTTACAAACAGGAATATATTGAAAATTATTCCTACAAAAGCAAAGGAGGAATGGAGCAAATTAAATGATGGACACTCAAATATGTACAAAATTTAATTTTAAAAAACCATAATTGCATGTTGAAATCTCTTAATTTCTGGGAAGAATATTTTGATAGAGGCCCTATTTTTAATTAGATAAATGTGTATCTTATATCAGAAAGAAATAAAATTGAGAAAGTCTATGATTTCACATAAACCTCAATCTGGTGATAGATTGAAGAGAAGCATAGAGGCATTTTATTTGACAAGTTTTATTATGTGATATTTTTATTAGAGAAAGGTATTATAAAAGGAGGGGAAAATACTTCATGTATAAAATATTTGACTGAAATATGTTTAAAAACCCTATGAAAAATATTAGAATTAAGAATATCCTCCACTTATCAATGTTTTTCTGAATTTTCCAGAAATCTCAGCATCTAAAGACAGAATAAATAATATCATGGTCTACAAAGAAGCAGCAGGTAGTTATGTCAACAATTTACAGCATATAAATTTGAAACTATAATTCTGAAGAAAGCTGTAAGCAGTTTTCTATAAAAATGACCATATTGAAAGAACACATTTTTCAGACAAATGCAATAATGAGTTAGTAGAGATAGAGCTAAAGCATTAAGTATATGAATAAGTAACAAGAATAATTATTATTTGAGTTTTTGAAAATAATTTTATTGGTGAAAATTGTTTTATTTCTTAAATTTAAAAATCCCATCAATATAATAGTTTGTGATTCAGCAAATAAATATTTTTAAAAGCTTTAACACTTTTTTGTACTTGAAAATCATCTCTCATATGGTGTTTAATAAGATATTTAACCCTTTTCTTCCTGTAGATCATTTAGGATAGTTCTATTTCCTCTACTGTACTCAATAGAAATGGGTATCTCTCCATTTGCAATTCTGATCATTTTGTTAGGATAGATTCCACGTAGTGAAATTTCTAAATCTTATAAAAATTTCAAAACTGAATTGCATCGAATGGTACTCTCTGAATACCAAGAAATAAAAAATTAAAATTCCAATGCATAATTTAATTATATGCATAATCCAATGCAGTTCATAATAATCCAATGCATAATTGAAACAAAAAGTATTTTTTTTAATAAGTATTTTTTTTAAATAACTAAAAGAATATCAATTGCACTTTGTAGTAACAAAATGTTTAGCAAATTATGTGGATAGAACTTGTGAAAATTATTTTTAAATAGTTATAATTTTCGATCAATTATATTTTTAAATCAAAGGTATTTACTAGGTATTGGCCACATTCTATGCACTATGCATACTTGTCTCTGTCTAGGAAAAGAAAGAAAAGGTCTTTTTCTTAAGAGATTCTTCTGGTAGTGACTGAAATGCATACACCGAGGTAATCACCATAAACCTCTACAATTGTCCTAGTAAAACACCTGAGGACAGCAAACACAGAAACTGACCAACCCCACTTGCAGGAGAGTAGGGCCAGGACCAAGCATGCTTGGGGCAGATTTCAAAGGAAGCAGGGAGAGTAGAGCTGAGTCTAGGAGGCTGAGTAGTTTGACAGCAGAGACGAGAAAGAATGTAGATATATAGGGACAACATAGATGTAGTCCTCAAATAGGGAAAAGCATGGTGTATTTGAGGAAGAGAGTGAGGTTGATCCCAGGATGCATGGGGCTGGGAGAAAAGGTAGGGTGGAGGGAGGCTGGGTGTCCTGTATTAAACTGGGATGTGTCTTATTTGTCCCGACATGGATGCTCTGATTGCATTCAATTGCACTTTCCTCTTGAGGCTAGCACTTATGCTACTATCCCACATAGCATATTCATTCAAGAAACATTTACCGATATCTTATATTCTGTGTACCAGACACTCTTCTGATCCCAGCAAAAAAGCCTTGGGCGCAACAGATAAATGCAATAGCAATACATGAGAAAAAAATAAGGTAATTTTAAATAATGAGAAGTATTATGAGATAGTAAAACAGGATTTTTTCTTTTTTTAAATCCTCAGGCTAGAGTTCAATGTAAATGTATTCTGAATTAAGATGGCAGGGATCTCTCTTAAAAGATGATATGTGGACTATAAAATAACGCTAAGAAGAGTCCAGCCATCTTTAGTACCGGAGGAGAAGAAATCTAGGCAGTGGAAACCACAAAATGACAAGTGCTTAAGTCCTGGGGCAGGATCAGGCTTGACAGTTTGAAGAACTGGAGGAAGGCCAGTACCTGAAGTTCCAGAACATAATAAGGATGAGATGGGTACAAGAAGAGAATGTAGAGGTATTTAGAGGCTTATAGGTCTTTGTGAGGAGCTTGAATTTGATGCTAAATGCTATGCGCATCTAGTGGAAGTTTTTAGACTAAAGTAACATGATCATACTTTCCGGCAACAAAAAATTTGCACTTTCACTTTAATGTGGAAGGGAGCACATACCACATGTATTTACTCAGTATAATGAATCCATGGCTTTATGTAATATTTTAAAATGTAGCTTTGTATAAACTAGAGAGGAGAGGGCCGGGCGTGTAAGCCCAGCACTTTGGGAGGCCGAGGCGTTCGGGTCACGAGGTCAGGAGTTTGAAACCAGCCTGACCAACATGGTGAAACCCCATCTCTACTAAAAATACAAAAATTAGCCAGGGTTGGTGGTGGGATTACAGGTGCCCAGCTACTCGGTAGGCTAAGGCAGGAGAATCGCTTGAACCTGGTAGGTGGAGGTAGCAGTAAGCCGAGATCCTGCCACTGCACTCCAGCCTGGGAGACAGAGCGAGACTTCATCTCAAAAACAAAACAACAATAACAACAAAAACTAGAGAGGAGAGCTTGCACATGGTTCTCAAGTTGATTTCTTTCTTTCTTTCTTTTTCTTTTTTTGCATAACTGAAGATCAATTTGGATTGCTACCATCTCTAGTTTTGATCATTAGGGCTCGTGTTTGGCAGAGGTAGGAGAGTCATTTATGTGGAATGGATTATGTGGTGTACAGAGGCCTACCAGGTAGATACCTCAGTTTCAGCCTCGTATGTCCGAATATATAGGGAAGACTTTCTGACTTCTCTTTAAGTACATTATTGTTTGAGAAATGAGTTAATTTTCCTTCTGATCTCCTTATGTCAGTGGTTACTGGGGAGAGTGAAAATCACCTGGTGACCATTGAACAGACCTGGGAGACAAAATTGAGTATGGATCTTCTTCTATCTGTGTATTTATAGATGTTGTGTGTGTGTGATAGAAAAGAGCTTTCATTAATTGACTTAAAAAGTAAGTGCTTACAATAAATGTTTTGTCAGGAAAGTAAAGGAATAAAAGAATGCCTACTCCATAGGCAAAGAAGCCCCAAGACCTGCTGGTTTCCCATTTTTATGTTTATTTCTTGATTATATGCTAAACAAGAGGTGGATTATCAATGAGTTTTTCAGGAATGAGGTAGTAAATTCCAGAACTGAGGGTTCCTCCCAATTTTAGACCATATAGGGTAACTTCCTAATGTTCCCATGGCAGTTACCATCATTTTGACTTTGACTGATTTTCACTCAGCCTTTTTCCAAGATGTAATCATCTGCAAGAAATAAATGATTAAAGGAATTCTGTAGGAAATTAAAAATAACAGAAATGTTTAGATAATCCTCCCCTGAGCAGTATATTATATTTGCATGTTCAGTGAAGAAAGTCCTAAAACCTATTACGTATATTTATGTGGTACCTTCCCCTTCTGTTCATATTTTGGTCTATGCTTTTTTATATATATATCTTACTAGATCCATTCATATCATACAGGCTGCTATTCACTTGATTATAATGATAGTGCACATTTGTTTCATGCAGCGTGTCAAGGTAATTAATATTAGCTGCTCACAACAGAAAATCACCCTTGAAATTCCCGTGGTTTAATGCCACAAAGATTTATTTCTCGGGTCTGTGATTGGGTGGTCATTCACCATCTTGTAGCATGCTGCTTAGAACAAGCACCCTGCAAAGTTGCAAAGGCAAGCAAAACAAAGTGGAAGATGCACAGTGGCTCCTAACTGCCCAGAAATGGCCCACAGCACACATCCTCACAGTGTACCGTGCAGGTCTGCTTTCATGGCTAAGTGTAATGGAGGACATGAAATGGATGGTGAACACTGTCTTTGTCACCACCAGCCTTTCTGTCACCAAATATCTGCTACCCTCTTACACATGTACGCTCCCACCTTTTCCTGTCCCTCCACTCATTGGTGGTCATGATACGCCATACTTTTGTCATTCACGCTTTTGAAAGACATTCCAAAGTGCCATCCGATTACCCTGTCTACTTCTAAGACCACGTGAGTAGTAGTGTTTTCATAAAGTCAGCATGTGGCTTCTCTTAGTACAGAGACCTTGACTTAAAAAAGAACTAAATTAAAAAAAAAAATGAATATCATCCCTTCTCCTCAATACTCCCTCTCCCCATAAACATATACACATATATATCCAATGTGTAAAAGTAGAATAGGAAAAGGATAGCTGGAGTAGACACTGCTATTCATTCAGAGGGTGAGACTAGAGAAGGGCGCTCTGCCACTCAGCAGTTCCCAGCCTGCAGCCATTCTGCAATCCTGTTCAGCAAACACTGCAACATCCTCCTGCCTTGGAAGCTGGAAGCTTGATTTACTCTCTGGGGCAGCTCCTTTGCCTGTCATTAACCAGGCTGTTAGACTCCTCTCTGGAAGGTTATTCTTTTCCTATTACTTTCTGTGGCATCAGCAAAAATGGAAATTAGGGGATATGCCTTTTGGGGTTATACTGTCTCCTCTCACTTCCTATCCACAGAAAGTCAGAGCCACAAGGAATATTTTAAGCACCAAATATTAAAAAGCCTTCTTGGCCCAAACTCATGGTATATTTGGTAAAATATCTGCCTCAAAAACTAAGGGAACTACTGGTCAGTATGCTTGGTTCTCCAGGCCAGTAACCACACCCACAGTTCTTTTTGAAGTTTTGTCTTCTGTCTCAGCACCCCCTCCCTGAGACTGTCTCTCGCAACTTAATTTCAAGTAATCTTTCGGGGAAAATTCCTAAGAAGGGTACACCCCTTGGATCTTTACACTGAATTGCTTTATCCAACTGAGACATGGTACTGGGTCTTTGCTGCTGAAAGTCTTTATAAAATCCTATCATTTCTTGTGGTTATCTAAAGGCACTGTTTTTTCCAATCAAAAAGTTCCCACATTTTTGCAATCTTCCCATGTCTCCTGCTCCCTCATATGTACAATTTTGTTCCTCTTTTTTCTGAACCTTACCACACACAGCTGATATACTCTTTTGATTTGCAGCTTCTTCCCGTAAGACCTAAGTCCTCTGTGCATACAGTCTGCTTTCAAAGGTCATGATTTCAATGCAGGTTTCACCATCACCAAACGTAATTCTCCATCTTTCCAACTTCCAGTATCAGACTCCTCGCCACCCATCGGAGAACTACTAAGCAAGGCAATCCACATCCAATTATTATTATTATTTTGAGATGGAATCTCGCTCTGTTGCCCAGGCTGAAGTGCAGTGGTGTGATCTTGGCTCACTGCAACCTCCCCTCCCGGGTTCAAGTGATTCTCCTGCCTCAGCCTCCTGAGTAGCTGGCATTACAGGCGTGCTACACCAGGCATGGCTAATTTTTGTATTTTTAGTAGAGATGGGGTTTTACCATGTTGGTCAGGCTGATCTCAAACTCCTGACCTTGTGATCCACCTGCCTCGCCCTCCCACACATCCAATTATTTACTTACACACTCCTTTGTTCTTTTTTCTTATTTGTTTCTTTTTTTAAACTTTATTTTAAGTTCAAGGGTGGAAACGCAAGTTTGTTACATAAGTAAACTTGTGTCACGGAGGTTTGTTGTACAGATTTTTTCATCACCCGGTTATTAAGCCTAGCACTGTTCCAGAACCGAACCGAGGGTCGGGCTGCTTATCTTCATGACCCAACAATGAGATGCATATGAGCTGGGAAAGAAGGGATTTTGTGTCTGTAACTGGGTACAGGAAGAAGACCTGGAAAATATCACCAGACCAACTCAAAATTACAAAGTTTTCCAGAACTTGTTTACCTTCTATGCTATATGTCTATGTGTAAGTGTTCATTCATCTAAAGACATAAGTGATTAACTTCTTCTAATCTATAACTAAGATCTGAGTCCTGAAGACCTTCCTCTGGGGCCTCAGTAAATTTACTTCATCCGAATGGGTCCAGGTGCTGGGGTGATTCCCCTTATCTTGTCTCCAGCTAAATCGTGGAGGTTTGGGGAGTTCCTTCAGACCCCTCAATCAAACCTGTTTAATCCTAAACGGGTCCTGTTAAGAATTCCTTCATTATCTTGTCATACTTCAAGGCCCAGGGAAGGCCTAGGCAAAAAACTCTTGGTGGGCTTTTGCTACTTTCCAACCTTTGTGTAAAGACACTGGCCCTATCAGCTTTGAATGTTTCACTTAACCGCTTAGTGCCGAAACAATTGTTCTAGAGGCCTGACTGCTGACTGTTCAGCCATTAGGGAGACCCGGCCTGCCACAGGGTCATAGAACTATCTCCTTAGTTTAGCTAAAGGTAGGGGGTCCTTGTCACATTGCCATGAAAAATCAGTCTCGCAGACAATTTGAAGGGGAGAAAAATGGAATTTATTGGACGAAAAGGAAAGAAAAGGGGAACAGGGACTCACTGCAAAGCCAGAGAGAGAATCCCCCCGGTATATGCTTCCCACATCACATATTGAATCCTGGGTTCCACACAGGAAGAGGAGGGATCAGGCTCTTCCCCACTGCAATTGGCGCAAATTTTTGTGGCTCCCCCGCAGTGGGCACTCCTCCCAGTGTGCAGGCTGGTTGGAGTTTCTCTGGGGACCCCTTCTTACCTGGCTGTCTCAACAGTACCCATTAGTTATTTTTCCTGATCCTCCCCCTTCTCCCACCCTCCACCCTCCAAAAGGCCTCAGTGCATTTTCCCCTCTATGTATCCATGTACTCTCATCATTTAGCTCCCACTTATAAGTGAGAACATACAGTATTTGGTTTTCTGTTCCTGTGTGAGTTTGCTAAGGATAATGGCCTCCAGGACTCCATCCATGTCCCGGCAAAGGACATGGCCTCATTCTTTTTTATGGCTGCATTGGATTCCATGGTGTAATACATACCACATTTTCTTTATCGAGTCTATCACTGATGAGTATTTAGGTCGATTCCACGTCTTTGCTATTGTGAATAGTGCTGCAATGAACATCACTGATGAGCATTTAGATCAATTCCACATCTTTGCTATTGTGAATAGTGCTGCAGTGAACATGCGTGCACATGTTCTTTATGCAGAAGCACTTGATTTCAAGCTACCAATTTCCATACTAGTCTAAGTAATTAATACTAACTGTTCATGGAAGACAAACCTCCAAACTCTCCATGTTGAATGCAGCAATGTGTTTCTCACATTATAGTTGGATGTGGAGGAGGCATCCTTCCTTCATCTAAAGCTTAGCCACCTGGAATGCCTGGTGTCTGAGGTCACAAAGGCCATGGTGAAGGGAAGGACTAATGGATGTGGTACCCTAGCTTTCAACCATCTTGTCCCATAGTTAATACACACCACTCTTGCTTGTGTCTACTTGCTGGAACTAGTCTGATGGCTCCAATCTCAATTCAAGTATGGCTAGGAAGTTTAGGAGAACACATGTAATATTTGGTGAGGATTAAATCTCTTTCTCACACTATTACAAATCAGTGTTCCTTTGTAAAACTGCCGTCACTTCCATGATTTAATATTAATTTCAACTTTTTCTTAGAGGTGAGACAGCAAAGTCATGACTCATTCCAACTCTGTGGATGAGAAAATCTATGAGTATCCACCTGTCTTTGATTACACTGGCTTCCGTAGCATTTCCTCTTATCTTAGGTTTACTGCACACAGAAATCTGTTTTCTTATTCTCCAAACACTATCACTGAGCCCAAACATTTCTGTAATCACAAAGACACATAATCACAAGGAAGGCAGATAAGTCTGATAAACTGTAACAAGTGCAGAGTCCCCTCACTGAGTCTATAGGAAGGGTCTGCTGGAGGAAGGGAGGTTTAAGCTGATGCATTTGGGATGGATGGGAATGAGTCATGTGAAGATAGGAGAGGAGTGTATTTCCAGGCATGGAGCAGAGAGTAGAGCAGGCTGGGAGGAAGAAGAGGGTAAGAATCCTTGGTACAATGGAGGAAGGTCATCAGGTCTGCAATGCCTCCTGTAGAGGGGACAGAAGTGGGGCTGGACCACAGGTGAGTGGCAGGGATAGAAGCACTGGCAGGCCACATGAAAAAGGTTAGTTTATGCTGAAGACAGAAGGTTTAAGCAAAGTAGGGCCAGGAACTTTTCCATTCCCTTGCCTTCATCCATTGTCCTGCAGGCTGCAAGGACTTAGAACAGGTTTGGCCTGAGGACCAACAGCAGCTTTTCAGCAGGCAGCTTCTCCAGATGGTTAAACAGAGGTAACCAGGGGGCCAAAGGGCAAGACTGTGCTGCAGCTGTCACCTTGAAACACTGAGATGAAATATACTTGCCCATCATATCCAGTTACAGGAAATATGAAACCCAAGCATGCTAGCCATAATGTATTTCTGCTTTGGAGACAAATACATCCTCAAATACTTCTGTACAAAATACTACAGTGAAAAGTTTAAAAACATGTTTTTAAACAAAATGAGCTCCCGGAAGAAGTTGCAGTATCTAAGCTCACACTTGTTTCTTCTTGAATTTGTGATTTAGCAGTTTTGGGATTAGGCATCACGTGTTTGTTACAAAGATGTTGATCTGTAATTGCTAGTGCTGACTCTTTTGCTTTGATGATGGACTATATAACATTGGCAGTTGATAGTCTCTGAATCTTTATTTTCTTTGCAAAGGTAGCATGTCATCTCCAAAAACCGGACAGCTGTACTTGCTAAATAAAGTGTAGTATCGATCAACCTCTTAAACTATCATGCCTTTTACAATTTGTGAACTAACATTGCACTATTCATTTTGCTCTTATCCATCACACTTGATTCTTGCCTGCATTTCTGCTCCCCAGGCAGGGACATAAGAAGGAAATCACTAGTGAAGGATTTATGCATAATGTGGTATTCTTGGCTATCCTCATATACTTAAATTTCATTGATACTGTTTTGGAAAATGACTTTATAATAACGTGAGATTATGCTGCTCAGCTTGGCTTACTACCTATAATGCTATGTGACACTCATGTACGTTATACTCCATAAAAGAAAGCAGGGCAGACTCATATCCCATTCACTGTGTACATCCTAAAACCTCATTCCCAAAAGCTTCTATCCAAACCATGTTTCATCCTCTCCCAGATCTTGGCACTGTATCAGGCCTATGATGATACTCCCGATGCAACAGCAACTGTTGCCATTTTGTCTCTGATCTCTTGGGTGACTAATTTCTGGATCCACCTTAAAAATTCCACTTTGGATTATTGTTGGAGGACACTCACCACAGGTGACTCCTTAAGGGAAAATGTCACTGAAGTACTGTTATGGACTAAATTTTATCATCCCCAAATTCGTAGATTGAATTCCTAACTTCCAAAGTGACTATATTTAGAGATAGGACCTTTAAGGACATAATTGCGATTAAATGAGGTCATAAGGTGAAGCTCTAATCCAAAAGGGTTGATGTCTTTGTAAGAAGAGGAAAAGACCCTAAGATTGCACACACAGAGGAAAGGCCATGTGAGAACGCAGTGAGAAGGCAACTGTCTGCAAGCCATGTAGTGAGGCTGCAACAGAAACTAAATCAGCTAGAACTTATCTGAGATTTCCAGTCTCCAGAACTGTGAGAAAACAAACTTCTATGGTTTAAGCCACATGGTCTATATTTGGTTGTAGAAATTCTAGTCAATTGTTACACAGACTATATACTGTTAAGAATAAATAAATAAATAAATAAGTAAAACCATGCTATCCCTATCCCTTTGCTGTGTTTCACATTTATGTGACTGCCTTAGCTTAGTTTATTCTGCTGTAACAGAATAACACAGACTGGGTAATTTTAAATAAATGGAAATGTATTTGGCTCATGGGTCTAGAGGCTGGGAAATCCAAGAGCATGTCTCTGGCATCTTATAAGAGTCTTCGTGATACATCGTCCCATGGCAGAATGTGAAGGGACACAGAAAGTGAGGGCAAGAGAGCAAGAGAGGAAGAGGACCACACCTACCATTTTATCAGGAACTCACTCCTGAAGTAACTAACTCACTCCACAAAATAACAGCATTGATTCATTCATGAGGACAGAGCCCCTGGTGACCTTAATCACCTCTTATCAGTCCCCACCTCCCAACACTCTTGCACTGCGGATTAGGTTTCCAACAAGTGAACTTTGGGAGATACCTGAAAGCCATAGTGGTACCCATTTTTGTCATCTGTAGATTTGGCTCTTTCCCCTGACCAAAGACTTCTGGGCTTGAGTAAGCTGAGTATGTTGTAAAGATTACTTAGTTTAGAAAGTAGCTAGTCCAATGTGAAATTCCTTTTTTGCCTTTTGTGAAATATACCTTGTCACCAGATTCTGACCTGGATCTTGTGTGTTTCCTGCTCACAGCTTCTTCCTAGGAATTGAATCCTTTGTTGCTCTTTGTTTTTTGTATTCTGACTACATCAGTTTGCTCTTTGCCCACGTAAAGGAGCAAACCCACCTTCCTGTTATTCCTTTCTTCGCTAATCTATCTTTTTGTGTTTGACTGCAGTTCACCATGAATTGTGTTTTCCACCAGCTTCCAAGCTTCCACTGTGTTGTGGAAACACCCTCATTCCTTCTTGTGAACATTTGGGAGGTCTATTTTTTTTCATTTTGTCTAAGCCCTGCTGAATCATTACCAGCATATGGGGAAGAGGGAGGCAGAAACCAAGTATCACTCCCCTGAATCTACTCAAACAGGACAGTGTCTGTTTGGACACATAGCCAGAGTGTTATGGAAGAAATTCTTGTAGACTATGTATTCAGTCATGATACACATTTCTAAATGGTGAGTTTCAAAAATAGATGATTCTACCTTGCAAACTTGTGCAAATGTACATAACAGACAGAGAGGCAGCAGCCTATCCGTGTCAACAGCCATAGAACATGTCTGACCCTTCTTCTGAGGCTAGAAACAGCTGTAAATGCAGCTCTCAGGAACCCAGACAGGTGTTCAAGTTATAATCAAACAGTTGTCAAAATTGCTACTTTCTCTGTTTCTTTAAAACATTGACACTTTAAAGCATAGTGTAGTTTTCAGCTACTAATGGAATTAAATATATAGATTATCTAAAAGAGTAAAAATTTTAAAAGAGCAACTTCTTGGGGATCAGTTTATTTCCACATGATGAGGCATGACCTAACTCACCTATCTGAATCATAATAATAATAGTAATAATAACAATAATAACAGACTGGGCACCATGGCTCACATCTGTAATCTCTGCATTTTGGGAGGCCACAGAGGCGCATCGCTTGAGGCCAGGAGTTCAAGACCAGCCTAAGCAACATAGAAAGACCCTGTTTTTACAAAACATTAAATAATTAGCCCAGCATAATTTTGCGTGCCAATAGTTCCAGATACTCAGAAGGCTGAGTGGGGGATCACTTGAGCCCAGGAGTCCAAAGTTAGAGCAAGCTACGTTTGTGACACTGCATTTCATCCTGGGCTACAGAGTGAGACCCTGTCTCAAAAAGATAAAAAGTAAATACAAATAATCATAAATTTTATTCATGCCAGGAACTGTGCTAGGTCCTGGGGAGATATGATGCTCAAGACAAACAAAGGCTCTGAGTGTATACATAGTATACTTTAGCAACTTTATAAGTTGTATACTTTGGCAACAAGGATAATTAAATAAATAACTAGGCAAATCATTAGAAACATAAGTAATTATAATTTATATGCTAAGGAGAAGTACTTTGCAAAGGGAGAATTTATAAATTGAGCCCTTGACCTAGGGCTGGGGACCAAGAAAGACTTCTGTGAAGTAGTAACATTTGAGCTGAGATATGAAATATAAGAGGGGATAACCACAGGGAGAAATGGAAAAGTAGACCCTGCAAGAAAACAGATGATATGAAAACATTGAACCAAGAATTGTTCATTAGTATTGCACAAGGTCATAGGAGCCAGATAGGAAGGGGCCAGATCCTTCAGGTTTCTGATGGCAATGATAAGCAATTAATTACTTAGAGTTCTGAAAGCACTAGACAGCTGTAAAGGATTCTTAAGTGGGGAGTAATATGAACAGAACCTCCTTCAAAAAATAACATTCTGGCTACAATGTTGAGAGTGAATTGGAAAAGACAAGAACAGTGATAAGAAAATGAAACTAGTAGCCAGCAACAAGGAACAGTGGCATCTCTCAGTTCATGCCATACAAAAATGGCCAGAGACTTCCCAATTTGCTTCCTAATTTTCAAAAGTATTCTTAGGCCCTAGGTGTTTCTTTGAAGATGACCTCAGTCACTCATTCACTCATTCAACCTCCATTGTTTGTGCACTGACCCTATGCCAGGCACTGGGGTTCAGAGAGGGAACACATAGCCCTGGCCCCCAAGGAGTACTCTAGGGACAGGCAATCGAGTTATGGTAGAATGGGGATTATCCCAGGAATAAGCAAAAGAGCAATAGTCACACTGCAAGCTAGGTGCGGTGGCACACACCTGTAATCTCAGCACTCTGGGAGGCCAAGGCAGGGGAATCTCTTGAGCTCAGGAGTTCAAGACCAGCCTGGGTAACAGGGTGAAACCCCATCTGTACAAAAACCCCGTTCGTACAAAAAATACAAAAAAAAGTGGGATGTGGTGGCACACACTTGTAGTTCCAGCTACTCAGGAGGCTGAGGTGGGAAGATTGCTTGAGCCCAAAGTTTGAGACTGTAGTAAGCTGAGATTGTACCACTGCACTCTAGCCTGGGTGACAGTCTCAAATAAGTAAATAAATAAATAAAAATGCATAAAAACAGGCAAACAAAAAAGGTGACGCTGCAAAGGGTGCCTAACCAGAAGCTGGGGAGTCAGGAAGTGTTTCACAGAGGTAATGCTAGTAATGCACAGATACGTCCGGATTTATTCCTTCTGATGGGTTCTTGGTCTCACTGACTTCAAGAGTGAAGCTGCAGACCTCGCAGTGAGTGTTACAGCTCTTAAAGGTGGCGCGTAATGTGTCCGGAGTTGGTTCCTTCTGGTAGTTTCTTGGTCTCACTGAGTTCAAGAATGAAGCTGCAGACCTCAGGGGGAATGTTATAGCTCTTAAAGGTGGCACGTCTGGAGTTGCTTGTTTCTTCCTGTGGGTTCATGGTCTCCCTGACTTCAGGAATGAAGCTGCAGACCCTCGCATGAGTGTTCCAGCTCTTAAAGGTGGTGCAGACCCAAAGAGTGAGCAGCAGCAAGATTTATTATCAAGAACAAAAGAACAAGGCTTCCACAGTTTGAAAGGGGACCCTAGCAGGTTGCTGCTGCAGGCTGGGGAGGCCAGCTTTCATTCCCTTATTTGTCCCCGCCTACGTCCTGCTGATTGGTCGATTTTATAGAGCCCTGATTGGTCCATTTTACAGAGTGCTGATTGGTCCATTTTACAGAGTGCTGATGGGTGCATTTACAATCCGTTAGCTAGACACAGAGCACTGATTGGTGCATTTTTACAGAGTGCTAGACACAGAATGCTGATAGGCATGTTTTTACAGAGTGCTGATTGGTGCATTTACAATCCTTTAGCTAGACAGAAAATTTCTCCGAGTCCCCACTTGACCAGGAAGTCCAGCTGGCTTCACCTCTCACAGAAGTGAAGGAAGAATGAAAATTATCCAAGTGCTTCTCATGAGTATGGACTGTTACCTATAAGTTGTTTGTTTGGCATTTAGGAAGTTGAAAGCAAGACCCTGAGAAACTATTTTGCTTACTTATGTCATTTTTTAGGGGAAAATAGTTATCATGTCTGCTGTGGCTTGATTGTGTCCCCAGAGTTCAAGAGTTGGAAACTTAATCCCAGTGCAACAGTGTTGAAAAAAATTCCTAGTAAGAGGTGATTAGGTCATTAGGGATTTGCCCATTACTGTTATTGCAAGAGGGACCTTGTTATAAAAGTATGTTTGGCCCCTTCTTGCCCTTGTGCTCTTTCATTCTCTCTTGCCTTTCTGCTTTACATTATGGGATGACACAGCATGAAGGCCCTCACCATGCACCAGCACCTTGAGACTGAACTTCTCAGCCTCCAGAACTGTGAGATATTTATTTCTTTTAAAAACTAAATTACCTAATGTTTTGTATTCTATTATAGCAATGCATAATGGATGAAGACAATGTTGTTTTGACTGTGTCCCTTATGGCACATTTTATTAATTACCTATATATATATATATGTCTCTGCTCAGTTCTCAAATATTGTTTTTAATCAGGTCTCATCTTTCCCACTCAAACTAATTTCCAGTTCTTTGCACTCGTCCTGCTTCTTGTATATAAATCTGTCTCTTTAGCATCTTTTATTAGTTAGAGATCATGAGATTGCATTTGACAGAACCACAACTCAAATGGCTTAGTAAAAACAGGAGCATGTTTAATTTATCTAGCTGGTAATTGAGGACTACACCAGTTCAAGGAACCTCCGAATACAATAATCAAATAAGGTCCCAGCTACATGGTCCCTCTCTTCCTCCCCAAAGTGCTCCCAGTTTCTCCTACCCTTTCAGTCTCAACCACTCTTTCTGGCTCTCACTTCTGTTTCACTCCCAGGCAGATCTTTTTTATCTGGAAGTGAGCTAGACACAAGCAGTCCCAGGATGACAGCCAAACAGTGTGTCCCAAACGGAAGAAAGTAGTCTTTCTCTCCGCCCCCCAAAGGAGTCTATGGAAATTCAGAACTGAGTTCCACATGGTCAGAGAGTTAATAACTCTGGCCAGGAATATGACCTACGTTGGTTGCCCAGACCTCAGCCACATACCCACGCCTGACAGAGAAGAAGTGTGGCACCCGCTCCACACAGATGGCATGGGCTAACAGTGTGCACTACACAGGTTCTCTAGAGAGTGTTGAGGTGCCATCACCAGAATGAGAGTGCTATAGGACGGTGTCTGCCCCAGAACACACCTGCATAGTCGTGTATTTGCAAACTTGGTTTCTCTTTTTTCTTTTTGAGATGAAGTTTTGCTTTTGTCGCCCAGGCTGGAGTTCAGTGGTGTGATCTTGGCTCACTGCAACCTCTGCCTCCCGAGTTCAAGTGATTCTCCTGCCTCAGCCTCCCAAGTAGCTGGTCTCTAGCTCCTGGCCTCAGGTGATCCTCTTGCCTTGGCCTCCCAGAGTGCTGAGATTACAGGCATGAGCCACTGTGGCCGGCCTGGTTTCCCATCTAATTCTCTTTCTCCCTTGGAGGCAGGGATGAAGAAGATTATCTTAGTTAGTCTAGGATGCTATTAACCTGGATGGCTTGAATAATAAACATTTGCCTTTCATGAATCTGGAGCCTGAAAGTCCAAAATCAGGGTGCCAGAATGATAGGTTTTTGGCTTAATGCTCTCTTCCTAGCTATATTGTCACATGGCCCTTCCTTGGTGAGAGAGAGAGAGAGATCTTGTGTCTCCTCCTCTTTCATAAGTACACTAATCCTATCATGGTGCTCATGACCTAATCTGATTCTAATTAGCTCCCAAGGGTCCCATCTCCAAATACCATTACACTGGGATTAGAGCTTCAACATATGATTTGGGGAAGGACACCAACCTACTGTCTACAACAAAACTCTACTCACTGAAATCACCAACATTTGCTTCTCCTGGAACTCATCTTCCTGGGCATTGCTTCCACCTTTGAATTTTATTACCAAACTGGAGCATTGTATCCTGGACCCGAAATCTGTGAACTCAAGGGATTTTGGCTTTAGCCTCAGCCATTATTGTTCTATTGGTTGTATTCTGATATAATGTGACCCCAGATTCAGAAAGTAGGAAGACAAGTTCTTGCTTTGGGGGCTGAAATGCAAACTGAAGGTGAAGGACTTTGTATCTGCTGAAGGACAATGAATGCTCAGTGGGCATTTCTTAGGTCTCAAGCAAAGAAGAAGAGATACAGGTGGGGAAGCAAGTGATGATTTAACAACCAGATTACATGGTTGCTGATACTCACTACTTTATTTCCCCACTAGCCTTCCATAGCTTTAGCAGAGTCTTTCCTAAACCTGGCAGGCAGCTAATTAGAAATGCCAAATTTCTAATGCCACCCCAGGCCTGCTGAGTCAGAATCCACAATATATGACAAAGCTGGCGGGTCATTCACAACAACTTTACCGTTAGAGAAACACGGCTCTGAAAGTCTGAGTGCCAAGTACTCTGTGGTTCAGGGTATTTGAGATCCTACACTTGGCTATAGTGTTAATGGGGCATAATGATTGACTAAGCTCCTCCCACAAGCAAAGTGAATTTCAAGGAAGAAATGTGGGGCTTACATGAGCATCTCTTCTCTTTATGGAAAGTCCCTTCTTATTGCTAATATCGGAAGACTTTTTTTATAATAAAGTTATATTTTCTTTCATATAGACCAAGCTTAGTTGTGACCTCACATAACCAAGGTGCCAGTCTTGGTCATTTATTCACACCCCAGCTCTGCTTGCAAACCCTTTCTCCATCCCCTGCCCTGATTTCCAACATGATTCTTTATTACCTGCTCAGCTAGCAGACGAAATTTATTCAATTTTCTTTTCCTTTGGCACAGCCAGCCAATCCCAATGTTGCAAACTAAAATCAAACCAGATGTGCTAAGAATTTGATTGACTATTTTATGTAACAAGCTGAATTACCAGAAGGCTCAAACCAAATTAATCAAAAATTAAAGCATAGAAGATTTAAGCCAGAAACTATTTAAACAGGCTTAAAAGGTTACCAAAGGAAAAGCACATGACCAGTTTGTTTGAGTGATAAAATAAGAAGTTAAGCTGAATCGGGGAGAGAAAACGTGCCTCTTGACCTGTAGATTTATATTCTAAATGAAGTATCAGGTGTTTTAATGCGTTTGCAATTAAAAATGAACAAATATATAAATAAATATAAAAGCAGTAACTGGGCCAACTTCTTGCATATTACACTGAAAAATTATCTGGTAGATTTGTAAAATTGAAAACAGAGGCTTTGGGAAGTAGTGAAAGAACCTGGGTCTGTGAAACAGAGTGCACTGGCTTCAAATTCTCACAGACCCTGTGCGCGTTACAACTCATGGGTCAAGCTGCTCAACCCTGAGTTAGGCTCCTTATCTCTGAATGGAAATAGTCCAGTGCCCCACCTTATCCAAGGGGAATATGTGCCAAGACCCCCGTGGATGCATGAAAACTCGGATCAGATCAAACCCTATATATACTTTTTCCTATATGTACATACATATAATAATATTTAGTTTCTAAATTAGGCACATCAAGATATTAACAATAATAACTAATAATAAAATAGAACAGTTATGACAATATACTATAATAAAAATTATGTGACGTGGTCTCACTTAAAATGTCTTGCTGTACTGTATTCACCTATTTTGGGGCTGCAGTTTACTGGGGGCAAACTAAAACCTAGGAAAGGAAAACTGGACGGGGAGGGGTGACTGTGACAGCAACTTTAAAGGGCCATTGTGCAGATTAAATGTGAGTATTGATTTATAGCGCCTGACATATGCTACAGATATTCAGTAAAGGAGAATAAGTAATATTGGGGGCACAATTGATAGAGGAGCCATGTCAGGAGTGAGATTGTTTGATGCCAGTGAACATTTATTTGACAAATCCACTTAAATTGAAAAAAAAAGTCACCTCTCTATTTTCATATTTGATCTTCAAAGCCAGCCATTAGAGTAGGATAGGTAGATAATTTCCCAACTTAATAAATGTGGAGGAAATACAAAGAGCAATGAGGTCCAGTGATGACATAAGGTCCCCAGCCATTCTGAGGCAGAGCCAGGACTGAATCCCAGCTTCCCAGGGGCAAAAGTCTGGGGCCTTTAGCCAGAGCAGTGCCTCCCCTGAGGATCTGCTACTGTGCATGTGATGTCCCTTGCAGTTGTGTCCCAAGGCCCCTGCCGATGACCACGTTTCCCATCAAGACAGTGGAGATATGAAAGAGAAAGGGCCTCTGGATAGAATCAACAAAATATCATCTCCACAAGGCAGGCGATCTTTTCTATTCCACGGATTTATCTGAAATACATATTTATCCCAAGGGCATAACAGGAACAGTGTCTTGCATGTAGTAGGCATCGGGCATATTTGTTGGGTTAATCAGCAAGCACGTGCTTTCATATGGCAGTGGAAGGTGGCTAGCTTACACAGTCTGTCTGCTTTAGGCAATTTTCGACTTCAAGGGGCCTGAATCTGTTACCTTTTTTTTTTTTTTTTTTTTTAAATGAGCATTAAGTTCAGGGAGATGGAGTGGTTCTCAAATGTTAGTTTATGCATAGGAATCTCCCGAGGTGTTTATTGTAACTACAGATTTCTATGCCTGGTGTCAGAAACTAAGTCAGCTGGTTGAGGTGGTTCCCGGGACCCTGTGTTGAAATTAATGCTGGCATATTGGGGCAATACATTGCGGTCCCCGATGTAGACTGTAGGTGGAAGTGTGGGCTGTGTGTCTGTGTTTTTGTGAGTGGAAAAGGAGGGAGGAGGAAGGTGCTGAGTGAGAAAGAAAAGCTGTGACTAAGTGGAACTTCCTACTTAGTGGGTTGGTAAACTCTTCCGCCTCTATTAATAATAACCTTTATCTCTACCTCCCTTCTCAATGAAAGGTCAAGATTGGCTAGAATCGTAACTTTCCATTATAGTTTAATTTCCTTCCTTCCTCTAATGCCCCCTTTACTGTACCCAAGCCCTCCCTTAACAAGCCCTTGGAGAGAGTAAGAAAAGAAAACAGGCCTCATCAATTTCCCTAATGATTCTTTTGACGAGCCTTTTTTTTTTTTAATTTGTATTTTTAGATCTCTTCAAACAATGTTCCTATTAGAAGGTTGTCAGAGGCCCCGTGGGATTTATGGAAACTTTCATTAAGAAAAATAGGGAATCATTTCAAGGACAGTGTCAAATGTCATCAAAATGGTTATTTTGAACGTTATGGAAAAGTACAGGAAGCTTCATTACATCATGAACCGCATTTGCAGTGGGAGCTTGAGGTTGGCAGGTGGCAGAGGGGGACCCATATAGGTTTAAGCCCAGCGCTCAGCAGCCCCAGGGCCTTGTGCAGGTGCCGAAGCACGCTGAGGGTAATTCCACTCCTTGATACTTTCATCACTGTTTTTCTTTAAATTTAGATGAAAATGAGACGGTCTTTATAAAGGAAACTCGGTATATATTCCTGATAGTGAGAGAAGCACTCCAGTACTATTGGGTTCCTTACTCTGATACTGCAAGACAACTTCAAGTCTTCTCACGTCTTCCTAAGAATCCCTTCGGATGAGCTTCTTTGCTCCATTTTTTTCTTAGATTGTATCTTTTTTTTCTAGATGATTTCTAATAATGTATCTTTTTTTTTTTTTTTTCCTGCCTGTGTTAATCCACTAAGACTGCCATAACAGAATACCATAGACTGGCTGGCTTAAACAACAGAAACTTATGTTCTTACAATTCTAGAAGCTGGAATGTCCAAGATCAAGGTGATGGCTGGTTTGGTTTCGAGTGAGGCCTCTCTTTCTGGCTTGCAGACGGCTGCCTTCTCATGGAGTCGTCACATGGCCTTTCCTCAGTGCATGTCATTGGATGGAGGAAGGAAAGAAAAGAATCGGGGGAAAGAGAGGGAGAGAGGAGTGTAGGGAGAGAGGGAGAAAGAAGGAAACAAAGATTTTTTGTCTTTTTACAAGGACACCAATCCTGCTAGGTCTCCACCCTTAATTACTTCCTAAAAGTCCTTTCTCCAAATATGTTCACACTGGGGGTTAAGGCTTCCATTCAATTTGAAGTTCAAATTTCTCATGAATTTTGGGTACACATGATTCAGACCATAGCACTGCCTAACTGCAGTCCTTAGTTCCTCTAATTTTCTAATGTTCCCATAGGAAGAAGTAAATCATTTGTATAAGTTACCTGACGGTCACGTATATTCACTCGGTGAAACTTTGCTAATAGATGACTACATGATGAGCTCTGTGCTAGGCTCTGATTTGCACAAATTAGTAAAACATGATCTCTGCCCTTCTGGAATCTAACTGGGAGGGGCAGACACTTAAAAAATAAGAGCAATAGCATATTACAGATATGATCATACAAACTGGCTCACGGTACTGTGGGGTACAAAGGAAGGGATCATTACTTATGACTGGAAATGAAGATTCCGGGGAGTCTGGAAATAATGGTAGAATGTGATGTGGAAAGGAAACAGAAGGCAAGAAACAGCCTGGTACAGCAAAGGTAATAAACAAACTCCACACAATTCAAAGTCTCTAGAAGCTGAATGGAAGGAGGTGACCCAGTGAGCCATGAAAACCAGCATTTCCGCCGGGCGCGGTGGCTCACGCCTGTAATCCCAGCACTTTGGGAGGCCTGGGCGGGCGGATCACAAGGTCAGGAGATAGAGATCATCCTGGCTAACACGGTGAAACCCCATCTCTACTAAAAATCTAGAAAATTAGCCGGGCGTGGTGGCGGGCACCTATAGTCCCAGCTACTCGGGAGGCTGAGGCAGGAGAATGGCGAGAACCCGGGAGGCAGAGCTTGCAGTGAGCTGAGATCGTGCCACTGCACTCCAGCCTGGGTGACAGAGCGAGACTCCGTCTCAAAAAAAAAAATAAAAAAATAAAAAAGGCATTTCATATGGGGCTCCTTAGTAGAAGAAATTATAACTTTTGCTGAAGAGCAAATTCTTTGCCCTTCAAGGCATCAAATGTATTTTAACAATAAAGTGTTTGAAAAGAAAAATTGGGTTAGAGATACATGGGATTGAGTCAAAAGTGAGTTTTTGCAAGTGAGTAAGTATTTAGCATAATTCTTAGTGATCAATTCTTTATTTTTATTTATTTATTTATTTATTTCTGAGACGGCGTTTCACTCTTGTTGCCCAGGCTGGAGTGCAATGGCGTGATCTTGGCTCACTGCAACCTCTGCCCACCCCAGCTTCAAATGATTCTCCTGCCTCAGCCTCCCGAGTAGATGGGATGACAGACACATACCACCACACCCAACTAATTTTTATATTCTAGTAGAGACGGGGTTTTGCCATGTTGGCCAGGCTGGTCTTGAACTCCTGACCTCAGGTGATCCACCTACCTCGACCTCCCAAAGTGTTGGGATTACAGGCGTGAGCCACCATGCCCGGCCAGTGATCATTTCTTTCAGCAGGGGCTGTTAAATGAATTGGACTAGGCTCTGGGCTCTGAATAGACTAGAAATTTACTGTGTGTGCATTTTAACAATGTATCAAGAACATTTATCATTGTTTCTCAATTAACCCTGTGCCATCTTCGATATGTAACAGTCACTCAGGCTTGCACATTCAATTCATACCAAAAATAGTCTATGAGGTAACTACTCTCAATTATTATACGATTAATCACCAGTCAGGAGTGGTTAGATGTTTTTTTTTTTTTTTTTTTTTTAACGTTACATTTAGGCATCCAATCGTTAAATGTATTTACAACAGAAGAGGCAAAACTTCTAGAATCTCCGTTACCATAGTAGGAACTTGTACAAGGCATAGTCCCTACATTTTAGGATCATTTGACACTGAACTGGTACATCAGACCCACCCAAGAAAGATGTGAACAGTAGCCAACAGAAAATCAAGCTACAGGCACTATTTTTGTTCACAGAATTGCCTAGAAACTCAAAATTCAGCTTCTGCTCTCACATACCTCTTTCTTTTTCTGTCTTAACATACATTTCTATTTGTCTCTTGACCTAAAAACAAGAAAGGAAAAAAAAATCTAGCTGTGGCTGTGTCCTCACACCCCTTCCACCCTTGGTAACCATCTAGAATTTAGATTATGCCATTGTCTGGATCATGCCATCATGTCTTTGTGGCTAATTGAGGATACAGCATACACCCCAGACAGACCAGTCCAGGGAGAGTAATGTGGAATCCAGTAAAACCACAGGGCAGGCAGGGGGAGCGATGGTGCGAGGGATACCAGAAGCCTTTAATCTAGATCATCCCTGTTTTCCATTCAATTAACTGTTGGTGGTTTGCCTAGGACCCCAAAACTGTACTTGTAGATGAACTTACTACTTTTCCTCCTAATAGCATCTTCAGACTTAGAGCTAAATCTCAGACTTCAGTTACTTTCAATAATAACTGAAAATACACTGCATTATGTTCCTTGTCCTTCAAAGTAGCTTTTGATGTGTTGGCCCAATGGGTCTTTTCAGAAATACTGTGCGTGGATGATTTGTAGGAAAACCGAGACGTTGTATGTTTTCCAGGTACCAGATTCACAAGGAATAATGCGATAATGATGCCTTGTTTTCTCAAGCTTTCAGACGTGCCGGCCTGGAGCTGGCAACATGCAATCTTGTACTACTTCATCTGAATTACTGAAATGGGGGACTTCTGTCTGCATTCTATTACTGATTTCCACGTTTCACAACCTGCAGTTTCCTAGCCTTCAGGGGTAAAGGAAACATAGCTCAAATTCAAAAGTGCCCTGTCAAAGCCAGTAAGAAAAGCTATTTCTCCTTGATTTGCAGCGACTCGTTTGAATCTCCGTAGTGGGCCCTGAGAGACCCATATTTTGTCTTTGGAAGCAGGCGCAACACAGAGTTGATTCATGATTTTAGCTGAGGGGACACATTGAGGCACCAATCGACTAAATTATTTTCATGTGGATAATGGATTTAGGGCCTTCACTTGATTATGTCTGACTTCTCCCAGTCTAAGCTCAGGAGTCCCATCTCGATTATTTTAAATTAATGATATTTATGAGTTTGTTTGTTTTCATTTAGAAATGTAATGCATGCTTATTTTATACAATACAAAATATAGGAAAAAGAAAATAAAAATCTCTAATAGTCTCATCATTTTTACCCAGGCATTTCAAAAGCCACCTATATATGTATTTATATACCTATCAGTTCATCTATCCATCCATCCATCCACTCCTGCATATCCTGCTTTAGGAATGTATTTGACAGCTTATGTTATATTTTGAACATGTTTTTATCTAATACAATATCATTAAATACATGGTTTTAGTTTATATTTTGAACATGTTCTTATCTAATAAAATATCATTAAATACAAAAAATACATAGTTGCAATTTTTGTTTCAAAATTTCTTTTAATATTAAGGGAAATTTACCTGAATGTGTATACAGTATATGCATATGTATATACTGCATACATCAAACAAATAAGCCTTTATTTTTTTGACAGGGTGTTGCTATGTTGCTCAGGCTAGAGTGCAGTGGTATAATCACAGCTCACCGCAGCCTTGAACTCCTGGGCTCAAAAGATCCTCCCCCCTCAGCCTCCCTAGTAGCTGAGATTCCAGGCACACACCACCATGCCTGGCTAATCTTTTTAATTGTTGTAGAGCCAGTCGTTCTATGTTACTCAGACTGGTTCTGAACTCCTAGCCTCAAGGGGTCCTCCCATCAAGACCTTCCAAAGTGCTGGGGTTACAGGGCATGAGCCACCACGCTCCGCCCCAAATACGCCTTTCTGTCTGGTTAGTCAGTTTTGGATACTACTTAGCCTATGCTATCCTTCCTCCATCAGAGGAAAACTTGATTATATAATATGTAAGATTTGAAGGCTAACAGGGAGCTCAGAGACCATCTGGCCCTGTGGTTTTCAAATCTCAAGGGTTCCAAGGAGGTGCCTCAGGGTTTGCTTTGGGCCAAGGTAGACGCAAGCAGAACAAGGCTTCTGCTCGGCTATCACTGGAGCTGCTCCACTTCTCTGTTTTATAAATAGTGTCAGGTTTCATAAGATGATATATTTTTAATGTAATTTAATTTAATGTTTAGTATAAAGGTTTTTGCTGGTCTTTAAAAAAATATTTGAGAGCTGTTGATCTTGTTCAACTTCTTTCTTTTTTTTTTTTTTTTTTTTTTTGAGACGGAGTCTCACGCTGTCGCCCAGGCTGGAGTGCAGTGGCGCGATCTCGGCTCACTGCAAGCTCCGCCTCCCGGGTTCCCGCCATTCTCCTGCCTCAGCCTCCTGAGTAGCTGGGACTACAGGCGCCCGCCACCACGCCCGGCTAATTTTTTGTATTTTTAGTAGAGACGGGGTTTCACTGTGGTCTCGATCTCCTGACCTTGTGATCCGCCCGCCTCGGCCTCCCAAAGTGCTGGGATTACAGGCTTGAGCCACCGCGCCCGGCTCAACTTCTTTCTTAAGGTGGTCGCCCCTCCTACAGCAAGCCTGACAGGTGGCGCTGAGAAGCTACTTTATCTCCCCCGGGGGTTCTTGGCTCAGCATGCAAGTACAAACCCTGAGCTGTAAGGGGATCCTGCATAGCTTGAACAAAATCTACTCCTCATGGCAGTGATTACCACTTTAGGAATTCAGGTATATAGTCTCTTTGGGGTCTAATGCATATGCAGCATGATAAAAAAAAAATTTCTAGGAGCTTCTGGGAAAGAAAGTTCTTCATTCTCATCTTGAACAGAAAAGATGGCACTTCTTCCTACCTGCTGATGTAAGGCCTGATGTAACTACTGCCTGAGGATGGACCAGATACAGAGGAAGCCAGAGCTAAGAACCCTACAGAGACATAGACACAGACCCCAACGGAACCTCAACTACTCGCCGCCCTTGGCCCCACCTTCAACTCTCAACTGGGTTGGTTTTATTGCCGTAATTATTTGGGCCAGCAGGAGTTGGGGATTCTGCTGTACATCCACTAATGTATGTAAAATGTGATCTTCACCGTGCCCTCAGACCACACTTTCCTGGAAAGGGTTAGTAGCCCTGGAGAGGGTTAGTAACCTGCTGGGTATTACAAAAGAGAGGTCCGAGGACCTGAATGTGATTCCAAGTGAAACCGGATAAGTTTTCTTCCTGTGAAGTTGCCTAATATCTCGTTATCTCAATTAGCACATGAGTGAATTGGTGATAAATATCTATAATACATAAGTCGCCACATTGTTAAAACGTTCACACTAAAGCATGTTATGTATTACGTAAAATGTAAGGAGGCTGTCTCATATTTGTGATATCTGCAGTACGCTAACAATGGCTCTCACAGCCGGGTGCGGTGGCTCACGCCTGTAATCCCAGACCTTTGAGAGGCCAAGGCGGGCGGATCATGAGGTCAGGAGATCGAGACCATCCTGGCTAACACAGTGAAACCCCATCTCTACTAAAAATATAAAAACTTAGCCAGGCGCAGTGGCGGTGCCTATAGTCCCAGCTACTCGGGAGGCTGAGGCAGGAGAATGGCGTGAACCTGGGAGGCAGAGCTTGCAGTGAGCCGAGATTGTGCCACTGCACTCCAGCCTGGGCGACACTCTGTCTCAAGAAAAAAAAAAAAAAAAAAGAAAAGAAAGAATGGCTGTCACATAGCGAGTCTTCCTGTATGCCAAGATCTACACTAAGAAATTGACTTTCATGGTCACACACAAAAAACTGTATGAGGTAGGTACAGTTACTCAATTTTATATCTGAAACTCAGATGTATTTTAGAATACCAAATACTCTGGGTTTTAGAAAGGTTACTTTGAGCATGCAGTGAGTGCTATGCAGCAACATCTGCTTAATCTGAGCAGCACGCCGTTATTCACACATGAATATTTCTGCTGAAGGATATGTGGCTATTTACACCAGGTGGTTGCAACTAAGACCATAAAAGCCTCACATGATTTCAGGGCAGACCTTACCTTTAGGTTAAGTTCAGTTCAGATTTGACAACCCAATGAATTAATAATAATACTAATAGTAATGATGATAACAATACTAATTTTCAAACCTTTTTGAAAATTGCAACTATAAACTATGCTGTTTTATCCCATGTTACAGATAAAAAACTAAAGCATACAAAGTTTAAGCAAATTTTCACGTCACTCAGCTTTTAAGTAGAAAAGTTAAGACTGAATCCAGGCTGTCTCGGGAGCCTGAGACAGACCACTTTTCTTGCCACTTTGCTCGCCACTGCTTACAAAGGCTGCCCATCTAGGCCCTGTCCAACCCGACAGTTAATGGAGCTATCTACATTATCTTTCTGAAAGGGCATTTAGAACATCAAACCATGTCTTCCAAATCTCAGCATTTATTTTCCACGTTACTCATCTCCATTCTCGAGGTCAAGGTTTCTCAGCATCAGCATGATTGACATTTTGAGCCAGAAAATTCTTCGTGGGGGCAAGCTGGTGTATTGTAGGACATTTAACAGCATCACTGGCCTCTACCCAGTAGATGCCAGTAGCACCTGTCCCCTATACTGTGACAATCAAAAATGTCCAGAAAGGGAGGGGGTAGGGAAGGTGGCAAAATTGCCTCAAGTGAAAACCTCTAGAAAGGAGGGGAAACAGATACACTTTTTCTGCTTTCATAATTCTGTATAACATGTTATTTGGTCTAAAGAGAAGTTACTAATAGGCAATTATTAAAGTCTAAGAGCCAGTTGATATATCCAACTACAGTTGTCCAATTGCAGATATTGCGATCACTGATTTAAAATACACACACACGCATATTCAAATTCACGAAGAGACACACGCCACACACATTTAGATGCACCCTTAAGGTAATGGAACGTGTGTGTGTGTGTGTGAGATACACATTATTACGTGCCAGAACTTTTGCTGGAGATGTGAAGCCAGCAGTATGCTAGACACAGATAAGCAGAGACAGCACACGCTCCTTTTTTGTTTGTTTAAAAATTGCAGTGTAAGTGATCTGGGGTTGAAGTGGGTGTGAGGCTTCATAGGGGAAATAAAAAGGAAGTAAGTGTTTCCCAAAAGATGCAAAAGTACAACAAGCCTGGGGCGATGAGCTGAGACTGCACTGGAGGCAGCGGAGCAGAGGAAAGGAGTTGTAGTCAGCGGCCACAGCACACACCGGTGGGTCCTGGTTCAGTATTGCTTGGTCCCAAAACTACAGGCAGAGCAGTTGACAGGGATGAGATCTCAGGGCGAAGCAAACAGGGGCAAGTCACGCAGGCTTCTTTTGCTATGTAGAAGAGCTGAATTTTTAAAAAACATTAACATCTAAACATTAAGTAATGTTAAGCTAGAAACCGCTGTTAAAATATGCCTTCAATTCAAACAGAATACATATTTTAACCACTCACTTTTATAAGGCCTAGTGTTAAATTATGGCTTTGAATAATCAGTAATTCTTCAAAGTATGGATAAATCTGTCTCACATTTCAGGTACAGTGCATAGACTTGTGATGAGGAAATAATGAGATAATTATATTACTTTATGCTCCACAGTCAGGCTTTATCATTTTTAAGGAATGTCTAAAATTCTATTAAGTGTAATTGTTGAAGCTATTAATAAACCAAGGGAAGAGTTTGAAAAACAGCACTTAGAGTTTCGCTTTAGTTTCAGATCATGTCTGAGAATAGAAAAAGGATCTTTATAAAATCCTGGGACAGAATATTTTGCAACGTTTTAGCTCAATCCAATGTCAATCCTGGCTACACAGCCCCTCTGTTCCCTAAGCCAGAAACCCCAAAGTCTCCTTCCCCCTCCTCTCCTACCTACCACTTCCAATCAGTTTTCCATCTCTATCTCCTAAATATGCCTCCCTCTATTTCTCTCCAGTCCCCCGGCCCACACCATCATTACAGCACCTACTGCTGGGTCCTTGTGTTGTCATCAAAGCTCAACTCTCCAGGCAGTGTTCCTACGTCCTCTCCTCTACTTGGGTGGAACTGGTAACTCCCCTCTTTTGGGAAAAATTCGAACCTCCTGGGACAGTTTTCAACCTTTTCCACTGGTATCTGTCTCCCCTCCTGGTCTAGCTCTGGCCTACCCTACCTGTTGAGAGGAAGGATGGTGCTACACTGCCTTTTTCTCTCTGCACTTGGCACGCTGCCAACACAGTCACTTGTTGAGTGAATGACAAAATAGCTATAAAGGTTCTCTTGCCCAGTTATTTCATTCCTTCATTTCTGTAAGTGGCTTTTCCTATTAATTAACGTGCTTATTAATACGTAAGTCCAAAGCAGATGGCAGTTCTTCACTTTTGGGATTTTCAGCACATCGATATGATAAGTGGCAAAAAATGTATGTAAACAGCTCCTTTTCCATGATATTCAAAAAAATTAAGAGTCTCTCATTCTCTATTAGATGTATCAAGGACTATTTTGTATCAAGGTTCTGCCTTCTGGTCACATGAAGAAAAACTAAACCCCAAACTGGGACAGTTGAAAATAAGTACCTGATTTCATATTTCAGTGTAGACGAGGGTATATTTGACTCTTGTCCAGACTAATGTGATTGATTTTGATCATGTGTTTGTTTAGTGTGTGTTTGTGTTGTCACAGATTCCTTTAAAAATTACACAGTCATTTTTATTTTCCACGTTACTCATCTCCATTCTCGAGATCAAGGTTTCTCAGCATCAGCACGATTGACATTTTGAGCCAGATAATTCTTCGTGGGGGCAAGCTGGCGTATTGTAGGACATTTAACAGCATCACTGGCCTCTACCCAGTAGATTCCAGTAGCACTTTTCCCCTATACTGTGACAATCGAAAATGTCCAGAAAGGAAGGGGGTTGGGAAGGTGGCAAAATTGCCTCAAGTGAAAACCACTACTCTAGGTGGCCAGTGCAAAGTGATGGCTATGTTTTTATAGCTCCTTCCACAGCTTTATAACTATATATTAAAATTTTATATATATATATATATACACACACACACACACACATAATTTTTAGTTATTCTTTGCTTATAAATTAAGATTGTATCCCTTCTCTACTTCCTCCAAGTCGATAGATATGATACCAACTGATTCTGTTTTAATGTGCACACAGTCTTCCACGGTGCAGGTATGTTACGTCTTCTTAGCCAACCCTCCCCACGTGAACACCCACTCTGATTCCATTTAGGCCCTAACATACAGTTCCACAGCAAGCACCTTTACAGTTATATCCATTTATGCTGCCTCATTTATTTCTATAGCCTACCTTCCCTGCAGTGAGATTTCTACACTGTTGAGTATGTGGATATTTAGTGGAAACAGATGTTGATAGATTGCTTTCCCCAAAGGCTGTCACAATAGAAATTTTCTCCAGCACTGTATGAGAGCACGTGCCCACCAGCACTCATTGTCAAGGCTCTACTTTTTAATAGATCTGGAGTGATATCCCATTGTCACTGTAATTTGCGTTTCCCTTACTAATAGTAATATTGAATAGAGTTGAATAGAGTCTCTAACTGAAATACTGTGACATCAGACACCTGCAAGGCCTCAAGTCCCGCCTCTACTGCTCACTTCTGATTTCTGGAGCAGCTGCCACAGCCACTTCCGTGCAAGCTCAGACTCACCTGACCTCACATGCTCCAAAATTATGCTCTATGTTATAAACCTTTAACCCCTTCATCAAACAAGCTTTCTGTGCACCAAAAAAAGGAAAAAAAACACAAAGATTCAAGACCCTTACTTGGCAGCATTCAGGGGAAAAAAATAATAATACTTTCCTCATAATTAAATTGTCTGTCAAGTATTTCTCACATTTTATGTGTGTGGGTATTTGTGTGTTGAGCATGCGCACGCGCGCGCGCGTGTGTGTGTGTGTGTGTGTGTGTGTGTGTGTGTGTGTTCCCTCCAAACAGAAAACTTGAGATATGTTCACTGGTGGACTGTGCATTTCTGATGCCAAATTAAGTATTCTCTGTTTTTAGGAATATGTCACAATGGGAAAAGAGTTCAATTGTGGAATGAATAGCTGCTGGGTTTAGTTTAAGGGAAGATGGGTTGCTCTGTGAGCGAGAATGGAGTCGCTATATTCCAGGGCCCTGATAAGCAGTCATTCTGGAGCTCTTGCAAAGTCTTTAAAGCAGCAACTGCAACATAGCGCCACAGAGGATGGGCTGAAGGAAAGAAGCTTACCCCATTGTAAGGATTCAGGGAAAATTCAGTGCTGGAGCTAAAAATAAAGAAAAGCATTAGAATGGCTAGGCGCGGTGGCTCACGCCTGTAATTCCAGCACTTTGGGAGGCCGCCTGTGGTCGGGAGTTCGAGACCAGCCTGACCAACATGGAGAAACTCTGTCTCTACTAAAAATACAAAGCTAGCCGGGCGTGGTGGTGCATGCCTGTAATCCCAGCTACTCAAGAGCCTGAGAAGGAGGTTGTGGTGAGCTGAGAGAGCGCCATTGCACTCCAGCCTGGGCAACAAGAGTGAAACTCCAACTAAAAATAAATAAATAAATACATAAATAAAAGAAGGAAAAAAAGGAAAGGATTAGAATTTCTTTTGCCTTGTATTTTATCATCTAAAAAAGGAGGAAAGTATAAATTCCACTTTGAATTTTTCTGAAAAAACAATTTTCAGCATAAAAGAGTACCCTGCTTATTAGAGAAAATTTGAAGAAAAAAAAAACTTTTCAATAGACATCTTGCAGTGGTGGTCTAGAAAATGTATTTTTCAAGAAAGTGTGGTTAGAAATTAATAGAATGTCTCTAAGGTTGTAGTATTGTGTTGATAGTCCCAGTTTCCATTGTGAGTTTTTATGTACCCTGGATCTTTTAAAATATAAAAGAATTAGGAAGTTAAGACAGGTTCTGTTAAGAGGATTCTAATTTTAAGGCTCTAAATTTAAATCTAAAATGATTGTATCGGTCAGGTGCTGTGACTCATGCCTGTAATCCCAACACTTTGGGAGGCCAAGGCGGGTGGATCACCTGAGGTCAGGAGTTCGAGACCAGCCTGACCAACACAGTGAAACCCCATCTCTACTAAAAAGGCAAAAATTAGCCAAGCACGGTGGCACCTGCCTGTAATCCCAGCTACTTGGGAGACTGAGGCAGGAGAATCATTTGAACTTGGGAGGCAGAAGTTGCAGTGAGCCAAGATTGCGCCACTGCACTCCAGCCTGGATGACAGAGTGAGACTCTATCTCAAATAATAATAATAATAAATAAAATAAAATAAAATGCTTATATTGCTTTTATAAACCATTTTCCTATAGACTTAGTTTTTAAAACTAATCTGTAAAGAAAATATATTATTCTCATTTGACAGAGGACAAACAAAATTTGTCAGGGCTTGGCACCTACAGCACAGGTTAGAGATCGCATTCATTCCCAGCTCTGTCAGAAATCAGGCAAGTCATTTACCAGCAAGTGTTAGTTTGTTACAGGTTTGAGAGAGCTTATCATCTGTAGATACTAGAGTTAACCTAAGAAATTTTACCACAGCCAAATACCAGGTAGGACAGGCAGGTAATATAAAGGGGGTAAAAAGATAAATGAGTAAAAGGGTAAAAATGGTCTTTGAGAATCTGTATTGCAGCAAAATGAATAATGAAAATGATGATAATAAATCACGGTCATTGGTATGTGTGTAAAGTAATTATTTAGTAGAGCTGTTCTGTCCTTGTTTGCGTAGTCTCAGCTGAAAATTGACTAACAGATATGGTATATTATTAGCTGCTTTGCAATGACTCCTTGGGCAGCTAGAGTTTTCTGCAGAATACTTGTCCTTGGGTTACGAAAACATCACTTCCTTCTGGATCCCACAACCTCACCAGGCAGAACTACTGTCTACTTGCAATCCTCATGCTGCCTCTCTAAAATTCAATGAATTCAAAATTATTTTTTCAATAAACATTAACTGAGCATCTAACATGTAACTATCAATGTACTCTGTTCCATAATATACAAATATTAAGAAGGATTAGACTATGCTTCTTCTGAGCAGGAGATCGTAATCTTACAAGCAATTTGCTAAGTTTATGATGTTATAGAAGTTAACGTGCAAGGCATACAGGACACCCGTGTGTGCCCAAGTGGGTCAGGAACACTTTCCCAGAGGAGGAATTTGATCTGGTGACAGAAGTTCTCACGAAAGTCAGAAACTTGCCAAGCAGAGATCTCAGATCTTTAACTCATAGCATCTCCAGTTGCCTGACTTGATCCTAAGGCTGTAAAAGGGGGTACCAAAACAGAATTCCATAGACTCAAGTCAAGACCTACTCTTATAAACAAATGGGAAAAAAGCTTGGTACAAGTGAGGGAATCTTGTGTGCCCTATGAGTCATACCATTCAGCAATGTGTCTCTTGCATCGCTGAAGCCGTCCAAGGGAATCAAGTATAGCAAATAAGTCAGGGGCAGAGGTTCCATCTACAGGAGAGGACGACACCTGTAGACCACACTCTGGGAGGCAGAAGCACCCAGCCCGAGGTGGGGATCCAAGCCTCATCTATGTATAGGTCTAACACAACTTCCATAACACCCTCGTATCACACGCAAAGGACAGGTGTGTTTTCCATTTAGCCTGCTAAATCAGGCCTGCCAACCCCTGCCTCCTAAGGAGGCTTTCAGAATTAACTAGACCATGTTGGCAGCTAACTAGACAGCTAAGGAAAGAAAGCATTACCTCATCTTTGCACTGGCTCATTTGATATTCCACCTTCAATTACTCCAACTGAAAGTTGAAATAAAAATAAAAAATTATGGCCTTTGTGTGTGTGTGTATGTGGGTGTGTGTGGATGTGTTTTTGTGTGTGAAAGGAGAAATAGAGAAAAGAGAGAACAATGGAGACTTGAGGTTTTAGAGACAGAAAAGAAGGAGAAAGTATTTGTGTTAGGTTCTGAGAGTGCAATTTGGGAAAAGTAGACGGCATTAGGAAAAACAAGAGCCAAAAATACATTCATTAATATCCATTAGTTGGCTTGTCTTTTTAAAGAATTGTCTATCTACTATGAGCTAAGCACTATGATGAACAGCGAGGATGTAGGGTGAACCAAACAGAAATAGCCCAATTCCATGACAGCTTTAGTTCCTAGGGAACCAGTGAATTGGTAAAAAGTTCATGTATTCTTGAATTCTGGTAGCAGTTCTATTTCACCCCGAAGACCTATACCAACTTTCTAGGCAGCCTGGGAGTCCAGGACACAGACACAGAGGGAGTTCCCAGAGCCAGAGTGAATATGAGGCTGTACTGACATTGACCATTGGGCACAGAGCCCTTAAATGTCTGGGCCCATAGATGTATACGTCAGCTTTAAATAGGTCTGAGAGAGACATCAGAGAAAGTGGAACTTGGAGACAGATAATGAAAGGGAGTGAGATTTGTGGTCAATGGAAAGTGGGGCTCCAGGAGAACGCCTGGAGTGCTTTAGCCTAACAGTCGGCTAATCGGGTCCCTGGAGTTTCGAGGGACGGGTAAAAAGTAGGGAGCCAACACAGATGTGCCAACAGAGGAAGTTCAAAGGTGAATGGGTTTCTTTTCTCAAGGACTTTGATAGTCTTGTAAACTGACATTTCTGAAACAATGTGATTAGTGCAAGGAGGAGGACAGAGCCTGCATGCGGTATTACGAATGGACAGAGAAGGCAAGCAGGAGGACTTCTGGAGTAGAACTCAGGAAAGACAACGAGGAGGTTAGCTTTTCCACACTGGAAAAGGGGCATCTTATAAAACAAGCTTTCATGAATCTAAGCTTTTTGTAGTTCTATGACTTTTAAGGCAACTTGAGAGATCTTGGTTGAAGTATTTTGAGTGGGAAAGACACAAATAAGCACATAGTTTGTGAAATGCTCTTTTATTGCATCTCTAAGTAGAGGAGTTTGACAATTAATGAAAATAAAGGAGACAGAGTTATTCATTCAGTAACAGGATGCTATGGCTTGAATATTTGTGTTGCCACAACATTTATATGTTGAAATTCTAACCCACAATGTGATGGTTTTAAGAGGTAGGGCTTTTGGACGGTGAGGGTGAAGCCTTCATGAATGGGATTAGTGCCCTTACGAAAGAAACCCCAGAGAGCTGCCTCATGTTTTCAGCCATGAAAGAACACAGCCAGAAGGCACCAACCACGAACTGGGAAGCCAGTTCTAATTAGATATCAAACCGGCTGCTGCCTTAATCTCAGAGTTTCCAGCCTCCAGAACTGTGAGAAATAAATGTTTTTTTGTTTATAAGTCAACTACTTTACAGTATTTTATGATATAAACCTGAACAGACTAAGACACAGCTTTTCATGATGAGGTAGTGAGAAATTAAACTAGTATCACTACTAATGTGAAAGGGAGAAGACAATTCACAATCGTATCACGGAATTCTGTAAAAGCTTTACCTCATCGATGATATTTCTCTAATACACAGGGTCTCCATGAAGTGATTCATTTTTTATTTAATTTTTGGCATAAGATAAACTGGTAGAAAGGCATTCATCTTGGGGTGAAAAAAATCTTTGGCTGCGAGCTCCAACTCTGGAACGTATTAACATAATTGAAGATATTGATCAAGTCACTTCTACTGCCTGAGCCTCTATTTCTCTACTTCTCAAATACGAAAGGGAGGTGAGGCCATTTCTAAGCTTCCTTCCCAGGAGAATACTGTACATTCTAACTATTTATGTATTGCAAATGAGAGTGAGGATTCATAAACAGGAATCTGTTTGCCTTAACTCATATTCATTTAAAGACATTGAATCAATTATGACTGTAGATCTCTACTAGGGGGATGAGGCATGCTTGCTGGGCCCCATTCGACTTGCAGCCCTCTAAAGTGAGTGAGATGGCTCAAGGCTTTGTACAGGGAGTATGAGCATGAACCACGCCAGCTAAAGGCTTGAGATTTCAGCTGAGCCATGCCAGCTGCAACAATGAAGACATGAAATGAGTATAAGAAGGATAAATGAAGATAACAAATAAGTAATAAATAGGATTAAATGTTTGCAGAATGTACCAGAGTGGAGTGCAGCCATGGGAGAGAGCCAAAGTACATTAAGTGGAGACAGAGGAGGGAAGGTGAGGATGATGTTTCTTTGTGGAAGGCTCATCGTCAAGACTGTATCCCGAGGGAGCCTGTGCATGGGGATTACCATTCCTGATAAGCCATGTGCATGGCCTGCACAAAATAAGCTTCCTCCACAAAGTTGTGCTATAATTATGAGGATTTCAGCATGATTTTTAAAGCACTAAACTTGTTTTTCAGCCAAGATCTTCTGGTGTGCGTTTGTGTGTGTGCCTGTGCAGACATGTGATAGTCGTGGGCAGAAACTCCAAAAGTAAAGCATAAAGCTTTTTTCATATGTAACCCCAACTATGATTAAAAAGCCTGTGCTTGGTAGAGAAAACCCTAAATCATATTACATTTGAAAGTAAGTTTATTAAAGCAACTAAGAACATGGGCTCTGGAGGCAGATTCCTTCAGAGCAGAAATCTCTGCTGTCAAATTTATTAGCAGATGTGTGACCTAAGGCCTACTTCAATTTCTTCATCCTTAAAATGAGCATTATAGGCCAGGCATGATGGCTCATGACTGTAATCTCAGCACTTTGGGAGGCCAAGGCAGCCCGATCACTTTAGCCCAGGTGTTCAAGACTAGCCTGGGCAACATGGTCAAACCCCATCTTGACAAAATAAATAAATATACAACTATATAAATAAATACATACATATATACATGCAAACATTAGTTGGGCATGGTGATGCACACCCATAGTCCCAGCTACTTGAGAGACTGAGGTGAGGGGATCACTTGATCCTGGGAAGAAGAGGTTGCAATGATCTACGATTGAGATTGCACCACTGCACGACAGCCTGGGCGACAAAGTTCGATCGTGTCTCAAAAACAAAAACAAAAACTAAAAAACCAACCAACCAACCAAACAAACAAACAAGCATTATACAAATACTTGTAAACAAAATTCTAACCCTCTCCCTGCACAGCCATCTGAATGTTCCCCTCTTCTCAGCTGAGTGCATTCCAAGGTCAACCTGAAAAACTAGTTCAGGCCACATTGGAAGTGGGGGTTTGACATTATACCCTCTTCAGTTTTGTGATTCAGAAAAAGCCAACATCATTAACATCAACACAGACCTTAAATCTGATAAGAAGCATTTACAATCTATTCTCTCTGAAGTCTGCTAGTTGGAGGCTTCATCTGCATAATAAAACCTTGGTCTCCACAACTGCTTATTGTAACCCAGAGATTCCTTTCTATTGATAATAACTCTTTCAACAAATTGCCAATCAGAAAACTTTAAAATCTATCTAAGAACTGGATAGGCCCCTTCCCCTTTGAGTTGTCCTGCCCTTCCAGATCAAACCAATGTAAATTTTACATATATTTATTGATGTCTCATCTCTCCCTAAGCTGTCTAAAAGCAAGCTGTACCCCAACCACTTGGGCACATGTCTTCAGGACCTCTTCAGGCTGTGTTAAGGGCTTATCCTTAACCCTGGCAAAATGAACTTTCCAAATTGGTTGAGAACTGTCTCAGACACTTTTGGGTTCACATATTTATATCCTAAGATTGTTGTGAAAATTAAATGAGTATTTTTATGTTACAAAAGAAACAGAGCAGGGATTGCCACACAGAATGTGCTCAAAATTGAAGGCTTTTATGAAAAGAAAGTTTTAAGGAAAAATTTAAAAAGCAGAACTACAGAAAGAAAAAAAGTTTTTGTTTTTTTTTTTTTAGTTATGTTTAATTCAGGTCCTACAACACATGTTTTTTGAAGGACAATGTATTGTTCCCATTTTTCATATATCATATATAAGATAAATGAGTTCTAGCAAGTTGCTACTTTAGAGTCAAAATTCCACAGGGGAAAAGATGGTTTCTACATTGCAGATTTTACATTGATGTTCTCTGTTCTTTAAACCAGTAGTTTTGTTTTTATCCGTAGCCTCCATGCATGAGGCAGTGGGTTCATAGTTAACCTTGCTCACATTACAGGCATAATATAAAGTATCTTGCTTCTTCCTCAGAATTCTTTGAGCTCATTCAATTCTTGAACTCATCCCAGAGCTCAATCCAAAATCTCCATTTTTTTGTCCCCTAAATTAGTTCCTTCTCCCTTCTCACACCCCAGGAGATTGATTAAAGTTTCCTTCTTTTTATCACTCCCTTTAAGTGCTTATAAGCATTGTCTTTAGCAAGGCTTCTCCTCAAAGAAATGCAAATGATAAAGGCGCCTGTTTGTTTCCGCAGAGGATAAAGAGAAGAGTGAAGTATGCAATGTCTCTAGGAGAATAAGTTTTTTTCTGAACAGTTCTAATAGGATGGGGTGAGATAAGTAGTTCTACGACAGATATATTAAAAAAACACTTGGGAGGTCTAAAGGGGGTAGTTTTTTTATCCTGATCAGGTGGAAATTAAAATCCTTAGAAAGAAGATGGTTGTAGAAACTGTTGGGGAAAAGGGTAAGCTTCCTCTGTGCCACCAAAAGGTTCACTGAAATAAACTGACAATAGGTTAACAGGAGAAAAGGCATCCATGCTTATTAACATGCATAACCATGGGAGCCATATGAAATAGGAGACTCAAAGAAGGGCCAGATGGCTGAAGCTTAAATAGGACTTCGTAGGCAAGAAGGAGACAGAGAATGTAGGCAACTTTGAAGGGTAATAAATGATTGCTAGGGGAAATAAATCAGTCCAAAAAGCAATATTTTGTAAGTGGTTCTCTGAAAATTGAATGGAACCAAAGAAAAGACAATAGCTTGAGATAAAGTTCCTCTGAGCTCTGGAGAAAGTGAGAAGTGAAACTTCATTGTGAACAAAGATTATTTTATTGTGTACATAAAGTTTCTCAGGGAATTTATGGAGATAAAGTATGTGGTGTGGTGACAACTTTTAGTCCTTTCTCTTCTCAGGTGGTTAATCTTTCCAGGTTATTTGATAAGACTCCTATGGAGGCATTTTAAGACTGTTGCATTTCTTTTGAAAGACCTGTCCTCAGTCAGATAGGGGAACTTCCAGAGATAGCCCCTCAGAGAAACAGGTGAAGGTGGGGGTTGAGAAACAAGAAAAGGTTAGAAAGTCCTTGGTTCTGAGGCTGCTTCTATGGTCTTCCAACTGCCTTTAATTCAAAGGTGCTCAGCATGCCAAAGCCCCATACTTTGGTGTATTGTGCTCTGAGCCCTAACATTTCCATGCTCAGATATTTCTAAAAGTTTCATACATCAAAAGCTAAGTTGGTGGCTGTGAAGAGAAAAAACATATATTTTAGTAGCTCGGTGGCAAAGGATCCCATTAAACCACTCTCCCATCTGGGGGTATATGTCAGTCCAATTAAACAGTTGGGTTTTATTTCAGAAGGTGGTGTTTGGAGGCTTCCTATCAAAGTTAAGTCTCTATATGGCTCAAGCAAACAGATCTTTAACAAGAGGCATTTTTATGGACACAGAGGAAAAACAATGGTTAATGTTTGGTGTAGTCTATAAACTAGTTTTTTGTTTGTTTATAGTTTAGAAGGCAGTCAGTTGAGATGATTCCTAGCTTTGGTTTTGAAGTATCTTCACTTGGAGATGAACCAGGAAGTGGCAATCTCACAGATTTTTCTGGATTGTAGTTTATATCAGATGTTCCTGTGAACTTGCCCCCAAATTGTACCTGTAATACCTATAAGACTTGAGTGGATTCTTCTCCTCTTGAGGCTCAAAATAGCATGAGGCTCTGGGATCTGTCAGGAAGTGACTTTTTTTACTTATAAGACTAGAAACTCTGTGAGGAAAACCTTTATTCAAGGTATGAGGGCAGGTTTCCAGGGGCTTCTATAGCTTCATGTCAACCTCAGTTCCTCAAAGCTGCTTGGTCATATTGGAAGATGCGATATTCCAGTCAAAGCCTTGGTAATACAATCAGTGCTTCCATTTGTCCTGTTACAAAGAGAACAGATACTTATTGAACTTATGCAAATAACTATACTGCCATAATATAAGAATACTCACAAATAGTGATATGGTTTGTTTGTGTCCTTACTCAAATCTCATCTTCAGTTATAATCCCCATAATCCCCACACGTCCTGGAAGGGAATCGTGGGAATTAATTGAGTCATGGGGGTGATTTCCCCCATGCTGTTCTTGTGATAGTGTGTGAGTTCTCACGAGAACTGATGGTTTTATATCTTCCTGCTTCACTTAGCACTTCTCCTTCTTGCTGCCTTGTAAAAAGGGTGCTTGCTTCCTCCTCATCTTCCACCATGATTGTAAATTTCCTGAGGCCTCCTGAGTAATGCAAAACTGTGAGTCAATTAAACCTCTTTCCTTTATAAATTACCCAGTCTCAGGTATTTCATCGTAATGAGAACAGACCAATACAAATAATTTCCAGATTTTAAAGAAATCATGCAAAAAAAATGCTTCAATTATGTTTACAAAAGTATATATTAACAAATTGCTGGAAGTCATAGAATGCTTGAAAAATGTCTTTTTGCATGTGGAAAACAAAACATAAAAAGAATCAGCAATGTTTCAAACAAAAATTTATAACAGTTATAACCTCTCATTAATTTAGTTCCTTGTAATTAATTTTGTTCTACTTGGTGTTGAGTTAGCAATTTAATGAGTTCAGTTTTTGCATTAGTTTTGGAAATTCTTACCAGGTTTAATCATATCAGAAATTACCACAAACTTGTACTTGTCGGAGTTCTTTTTTTCCCATATATCTTTAAAGACAACACTTTATAATTAATTTTTCCCATTTATAATTGCCTGTTAAAAAGCTTCAGACCAAACATCAGAATAAAACAATTAGCTCTGAGTAACAAAAATTAAAATGACCATGGTTAAATATCTGATGGTAGTTCATTATAACAGTGTCACAGTTGATAAGGAAGTTTGCCTATATTTGTAGCCTACAATAATTTAATAGCCAAAATTATGACTGATAACATATACCATGACATATCAGATATTTAGGAAACTCATAAAATTTGGAACACATGTGAATAGTATATCTATGCATGTGTAACTCAAAAAAGGTCAAACCTAATTTTTTCTTTGGCAGTGCTTTCTATGTATTAAACATATCAAATAACCTTAGTTGGTTTATTATCTCGGTTTTGTACTTTTAGGTGCTGTTCTGGAATTTCCAAAACTCAGTTTGAGGTATAAAAGACTTCATTTGTATTTTGGATTTTTTTTTAAATAAAAGTTTAAAACACTTATTTAAAAGTAGGATCACAGATCATTATAAAATAATAGTCATTCATTCAACTAACCAGAGTTAGAATTAAAAGACGCAAAAGCAAATACAAGATGTTAAATAGATGTTTTAAAAAAATGATTTTCTCTTTCATAGAAAGTAGACTCCGTTTTTCCAGCTAATCAGAAGACTTAGCAAAGAGAGCTCAAGCTCACAGAATGTGTCTCTCTTGCTCCTCCCCTTTTTGTAATTCACTCAAAAGATTAACAATTTTAATTTTAATTTTTTATCAATATTACATGAAAATCTTAATTCAAAGAAAACATTAATGTTTACTTTTGTATCAGTGTACTTTTGATATTAAAGCTCATTTTAAGAAAAGCTCATAAATAATTTCCTTTAAATCTTTGTCAATTGATTGCACATAAAATTTTTATGATTCATCCTTTATAAAATTTTTATGACTTTTTAAGACATTTTACAACTCTTTTGAACAGATATATAATTTTTACTCATGTAACTTTCTTTAAATCTCTCTCTTTTCTACTTACTGATTTCTTTCTGCCTTGTTTATTTCTGTACTAAATCCATATTTTTCAATAACCTTTTAAAAACCTCTGAATTAGACAAAAATTACTTTTTCTTTAACAAAAATACATTTTCATGTCTATTTAAAATAATTTTTCTCACCAAAACACACTTCTTACGTCTCTTGTATATCTTGCACACAGAATTGTTTCCATTAATTTTAGTAATTTTAATTACATATATTAATTAAAATTTTAATTATTAGCAATTGTAAACCAGCATTCTATAGTCTAACACAATTTTATAATTTCTATAAATATGTGTTACCTCATAGAATAACATTTCAATGTGGAAAAGTATGTATTTCCTAACTAGCCCAAATATATTTTGCCTTTTAATAAACTTAAAAAACCAAAAACAAATAAACATATGTTTAACAAGTAATGTTTTAATATTTCATCTTAGTTGGAAATGACCTAGATATTCAGTGAATACTCATTTAATTTAATTTAGTAAAACTAATGATGTAGTTACCAAAGAGATTTAGAAAAACTTTAAGTAAACTTGATATGAAGCATAATTATTATTTTAAAAAGTTCATTTCTAAACTTTTATTCTGGTTACATGTATTTAATTAACTTGCATTTAGGTCAAATTCATACTGTTATGATTTTAAACATCTAATAGAGATAAAAGTTGTGTGTCTGTATTAGATTTAATGTTGGTAGACATATTAGTTTTAAATCAAGTAATGTTATTTTTATTTACCAAAGATTATAAACCCACATAGACTTTAGAAGCATTTGAGCTTATTTTTAAAATTTATAAATGCTCATTTATCGCCGAGTCACTTTAGTACCATGTAGACAGAATACAAACATAGAGATATACACATGCATACATAAAAATACAGGCAGATCAAAATAAAGAATTTATAGCTCTGATTTTATCATTTTAATCATGAGGCAAGTAAAACTCACTAGTTTAAAAGGATACTTGGAGCCTGGCGCTTTGGCTTATGACTGTAGTCCCAACACTTTGGGAGGCTGAGGTGGGAGAAACGCATGAACCCTGGGAAATTGAGGCTATAGTGAGCCATGATCACACCATGGCACTCCAACCTGGGCAACAAAGCAAGACCCTGTCTTGAAAAACAAACAAAATATTGAAAACACAGAAATAAACAAAATAAAAGGACAGTTGTATACAAACTGTGTCTATGTAAATGGAGCAAGTTAAAGTCTATCTCACCTGGACAAAGTCCTTACTAAGTTTTAGAAAAGACAAGGTAGGAAATTTACGTATCATCAGCACAGAGAAAGAACATAAGTTTTTACAAGAAGGTGTTTGGGTTTGTCAGTTAGGTGGGACAAAGAGGAAGATTTAAAATATATGTCAATGTAATATAAAATAATAGCAATCTATTATAGGATTTTATAAGAAATTATACAAATGAGAGCCTATGAGAAAAATTTAGAAGCCTGTTTTAAATCACCGGTTGAATATAAGAAGGTTGTAGTTCAAAGACCAATTTTGTTAGATAGATGACTTTTCAATTTGTTTTTTGTTTCTTAACTGGATTTTGATTTCAAGGCAGAGCCCAGTAAAAAACAGAACCAACAAAGAAGTTGTGGCTTCTGAGGCCTAATACTTACATATAAAAAACAGCTGTAACTGGAAGGCAAAGTACTAAGATCTCTAAAAATTAAGGACCTAAGCATGCAAAGAAACAAAACAAATCTGAATTTGCCCTCTGCATAATAACCACTACTGCAATTGCTGCCAATTACCTTTAAAATTGTTGGTCTTGCTGGTGACTCATGAGTTAATAAACACCGAAAGGTCAAGTGTCCTCTTACAGTACAAAGTAGCCCTGGTACTCCTAAAAACCCAAAAGATCACACAGCTGACTGTAAAACAGTGCAGAGCTTCAGACCTCAGTGGAAGTAGTCCAGGACTCGTGGGGCTCCATGAGGAAGGCTGAGGACCCCAAAAAGGGGTTGCATGGTGCATTTTCTGTGTTCCTTAAGGGGTGTCTGGATTGCTAAAGGCCTATTTTTGGTGTTTTTATGTAATAGCCAGAAGTCTGATGTTTTCTGTTGGTAATGTTTTATCCACTGACCACCAAATGGAGGAGGTAGAAGCTTTAAGAAGAATATATGGAGGGAACCAGATGAAAGTTTGAGGCCATCCAAAAGAAGTAGAGGCATCAGTAAACGAAAGAACAAGTCCTAGAAAAGTCAGCTTGGGAGTTTTTCAGAAAGGCCTATGGAGTTTTACATTATCCCTGGCAAAAATCATGTCCGCAAGAAAGAAAGACAGAGGAAACAGTGCATATGGTTAACAAGGATTCAGAAAAAGGAAGTTTCGGTCCACTGTGAAGTTTTCATGGGAGAAACAGGATCCTATAGAGAGATGAGAAAGACCTCAAAAACGCGGCTGTTTTTAATAAACCAGTTTTTTACTTTAAATTGAACTGAACTGGGGAAGGAAAAGTCTCAATCAGGGACCCAGACATCCAAATGATCTTCTAGTCGAAAGGATTTTACTTTTGTTTTAGGTCAGATTTTTGCTTTTAATTTTATTAGGAGAATTTCTAAGACTTGATGTGACACTGTTATGTGTTTTTCTTTCAAATCTTCCCATAAGTGCCAATTGTGTAATTGCACAGTATGAGAGCTGTCTGATTTTTTTTTTTTTCAAATATAGAAGACTTTCCAACTTAAAGAACCTATCGTCTGGTTATTGACTATTAGGATATCCAATGGTACATTTATTCCAATAGTGACTCAATCCAATGAACCCCTTTATACAATGACTAGAAGCTAAATCTCCAGGTTCAGAATAAACTCTTTAAGCAAGAGGTTTCCAAAAAGGGTGCAGAAGATGCAGTTGCCATTACCCCCAAATTTTCATCCACAGAAATAGACTAAGACAGCAAAAAGATACCTGTTACCACAGGTGGTTAAAGATGATGCTTACAAATGGTGTCTCTGGGCTCCACCCAAAATATGGGGTCTACTAGTCACAGACCTGTCAATCTATGGCATTGGCTAGGCACCTTCTGGCATTACACTTTCTCAACACTAACCAGGCAACTGAAGTGGAAATAACAAAAGGCCCTTAGGGATGGGACTTCTTACGAAGAGAAACTCCCCTGAAAGCTTTGTACATTCAGACGAAGAGAATGCTGCTGAATAACAATTTGTGTCTTGGGTTTCCAGTCTTCTGAGACTGGCCACTTGGCAGGACCCAAAAATTGGGCTCCCAGCTAGGAAAGACCAAAGGAGGAAGATTCTCACTTGGTCACAAAGCCAAGCTGTCAGGATACAAGATGAAAAGAGAATTTTATACCCCAAAGTTCTTTTTATGACAAATGACACAAAAGACAAAGAACAAAATGAAGACCAATTCTGGGAGGAAAGGGATGAGACAGCATGATTATCCATACCAGAAATAAACCAGAGTTGTAAAGAGCAGTCTATACAAATATTTTCCTCCTATCAATGTAAAATTGAAAAGGAAGGAAAGATAGGAAGTGATGTTTAACACTCACTCAACTGGATTTTACAGACAGATTAAGGAGGCTAACTGGTAAAGATCTCTTACCCTTTTGCCAGCTTGTCAGTCCTAGGTTTTCTCAACTGTAGTTTCAAGTGGACCAGGGTGTTTGTGGTATCCTGCCAAGTATGCCGGATTTGCAGGGGTGAAAATCAAAACAAAATACCTTCTACTCCACCATCTGAGGTTTGCTGAAATGAACTGATAACAGAATGATTAATAGGAGAAAGAACATACACATTTATTTATGTGGACCAGCTTGGGAGCCATACAAAACACGAGACTTCATGAACGACTACGTGGCTGAAGCTGAAATAACTCCCTCCTTATAGTGATGAGGGAGATAAAAAAAAATCTAGGCAATTCTGAGGCATAGTAAATGTTTTTTATGAGAAATGAATGGGCAAAGAGCGGATAACAGTTTTTAAATGATGGTCTTTGGAAATGAAATGGGACCACAAAACAGGTAATAGCTTGGGACCAGGGAAGGTGAGGTGCAGGACTCCGCTATCAACAAAGGTTGCCATATTATACAGAAAAAGTCTCCCCTCCCTAAAGGGGCCCAAATGTTGGGTCCTGCCAAAGCGGCCAGTCTGAAAAGACTGGAAACAGAAGACACAAATTGTTATTCAGCAGCACTCTCTTTGCCCAAATGTACAAAGTGGAGGTTGTCTTAATAAGAAGTTCTTCTATAAGGGCCTTTTGTTATTTTAACCTCAGTTGCCTGGTTAGTGTTGAGAAAGTCTAATGCCAGGAGCTGGCCTCAGAAAATAGATTAAAAAGTCTGAATGGGTGTGGTGATAATTTTTAGTCTTTTCTCCTCTCTGGTGGTTCATCTCTACTGATTAGCGAGATTCCTAGGGAGAGGGTTTTAATACAATTGCATTTTTCTTTAGAAAAAATTTCCTCAGTCAGATAAGGGAACTTCAGAGAGAGCCCTTCTCTGCCATTGGGGGTTGCGGGAAAAACAAGAAAAAGTTAAAAAGTCCGTGGTTCTGAGGCAGCTTCTAAGACCTTCCGTTTCCCTCTATTTCAAAGGCGCTCAGCATACCAAAGTGCCATACTTTGGGATATTTTTTCACTGAGGTCCAACGAAACCAAAGGTCACGGTTGCTCATTTGACAATAAACATTCGGGTATGGTGAATAGGGAGGTGAAATGTCAGGAACAAGGTCAAAAGAAGAGCATATGATCTTAGGGGTTATACTCACAGAAGAGCCCTAACATCATCTCTCTGAGATTTGGGGTACTTGTGGAGGAAAAATGTTAGATGGGGCTAGAGAGAAAAGGAAGAGAACTCTTCTTGCTGAGTGCCTTACGTTTGCTCAGTTTCGTTCAATCACACTGCAACTTTGAGAGGTAAATTTTATACCCACCTTTACATAACAAAAGTTCTTGGAGTTTTGAAAACTTTGCCAAGTATTGCTTAGCTAGAAAGTGCTAGAACCCTCTCGCTCCCATACCAACCTGAACAGTAAACACATGTTCTTGCACTTTAATCAACAACGAGTCAAGGTAGGTCTCTTGTCAGAGAGCCAAATGAAAGGCTCATATTTTGTATGTCTCCAGTGCACTTGGCATAATCAAGAGTGTAGTATAATTAAAGTTGTAGATAAAGGAATGAAGAGGATAAATGTGTTACAATTTGGTTGACTAAGCTGGAGAAAAGAAAAAGAGATGGCCAACTAGTGTGGAGTGTAATAACGCAGAATAATGATACGGTAACCAGGGCCTTGTAAAGGCAAAGGGAATTGTTTCCTTCCCCTCTGAAGTTTTGAGTTTGCAGGAGGAAACAGACAATAGATTAACTGGAGAAAAGGAGTACAAATTTTTAACATACAAATATGTGTAATTGCCTGATGGGTTTTTTGTGCTCACTGTACAGACAAAACCAATTTCACCAAGACCATGGCGTTGTAGTAAAGAGTTTATCTGATGTGTGGGCAGCCCACATGGGGGAACTGGAGTTATCTCTCAAATCAGTCTCCCCAAAGGCTTGGAAGGTTAGGTTTTTATGGACAATTTAGTGGGTAGGGGTGAGGAAATGGGTGATGCTGATTGGTTGGAAATGAAATCACAGGGGTGTGGAAAATAATTTTCTTCCCCTGAGTCTGCCTCTGGGTGGGGCCATAGAATCAGTTGAGTTATGAGTCACAAGTCTTGCTGGTGTCAGTCTAAAAAACATCTTAAAAAGAAAATCTTAGAATCTGCAATAGAGATGTTATCTACAGGAACAATTGAGAAGGTCACACATCTTATGACCTCTGGCCACGTGACTCCTGAGCAGTAAAGGATTAGAAGAAGTATGCCCACAATTTTAGCAGAGTTCTGTCCTCTCTCATATTCCTAATCTTGTAGGCTTTCATTAATTTTACAAAGGCAGGTTAGTCTGGGGAAAGGCTATTATCAGCCTTGTTTTAAGGTTAAACTGTGAATTAAATTCCTCCCAAATTTAGCTTGGCTGATGCCAGGAATGACTAAGGACAGCTTAGAAGTCAGAAGCAAGATGGAGTCAACTCTATCATATTTCTCTTACTGTCACAATTTTGTGAAGATGGGTTCATATGCGCTGGAAACATACGAAATATAAGACAAGACACGAAAGAAAGGGTCAGATAGTTGAGACTCAAATACTCTCTTTACGGGGGTGGGGTCGGGGGGAGGAAAATGGGGTATGCAGGCAGTTTTGAGGAGTAGTCAGTGATTTTCAGGGAAATAGAATATGCCCAAATAATATACCATAATCTGAAACAAAGCATTTCTGAGCTCTGGAGTTGTTGCAACAAGTTGTGTGAAGGTAAAGGGTAGAACTTCACTGTGAATAAAGATTGTAGTAGTATGCAAACAAAGTCTTCCCAGTAATCTGTTGGAACTACACTCACAAGAACAGATAAAGTCCAGGCTCACAGGTAATAATCCCAAACTATTTGGGAGGCTGAGATGGGACGACCCCTTGAGACCGAGAGTTCGAGATCGATCATCCAGGGCAACATAGTGATAATCTGTCTCTACCAAAAACGAACAACAACAACAACAAATATGTATGTGTGTGTGTGTGTGTGTGTATATATGTATGTATGTATATATATGTGTATATATATGTATATATGTATATGTGTATATATATGTGTGTATATATATGTATATGTGTATGTATATATACACACATATAATATATATATTAGGTGGGAAGGGTAGTGTGCGCCTGTAGTCCCACCTACTCAGGAGGCTAAGGTGGGAAGACTGCTTCAGTCCATTGCAGTTCCAGGCTGCAGTGAGCTGTGACTGCCGCTGCACTCCAGTTTAGGTGACACAGTGAGACCCTGTCTCACACACACAAAAAAAGAATAGGTAAAAAGTCTGTGTGGATGTGGTTAGTCTTCTAAGTTATTTAAATAAAACTTCTATGGAGGAGTTTTAAGACACTTACATTACTTTTGAAAGGTTGCCCAGTGAGACAGGGGAACTTACAGAGACAACCCCTCCCTGTGTTGGGTGGAGTACTGAGAAACAAGATACGATTAGAAAGTCATTGGTTCTGAAGCTGCTTCTAAGGCTCTTTCATTTTCTTTGGTTCAAAGCAATCGGCAAGCAAAGGTACCATACTTTGGGGTATCAATTTCTGAGCCCCAACATTTGCCTGTCTGAAGTTTCCTTAGAAGTTTTACACATTAAGAGCTGAGTTGGTGGCTATGGAGAGAAAAATGTTAGTAATGGAATGGCAAAGAATCTCATGAAACAAGCCTTCCATTTCTGGGACTAGGTTGGTCCAATTAAACAATTGTGTCTTATTTCAGGAAGTGGTGTTTACAGAACTCCCATCACAGTTAAGGTGAACGAGTCTTTAATATGTGACTTTCTAAATCAGAAGAAAATCAAAGGTTGAAGTCTGTGGCAATCTATACACTAGTGTCTCTGGATTCTGGAGGGCAGTCAGTTAAGGTAATTTCTAGATTTGAGTTTGGAGCATCTTCAGCTGGAGCAGAAGCAGTCAGTACCGATCTGACAGATCTGATTTTTCTGGATTGTAGTTTGCATATTATGAGAGAATGTCTGTAAATAAGCTGTTGCGGTGATTTCCCTGAAGGTTATATCAAGCTGACCAGTTTTGTCTTGTAGGGCTTCAGAAAACTAATAATTTTAATTTTAGTTATTTCAAGTCAGAAAATTGGGAAAAAATTGGAAATGCTGTAATAGTTTGGAGACTTATAACCAGGTACTGGAGGAAACCACAAAGAATTCATATCTAGTCCAAATTACAAGCAAAGGATAAAATCTCAAACACGATGAGCAGAGTTAGAACCTAAAAATGGGTATATTATGGTTTTCTTCTGAAATATGTGCTTTCTCTCTTTAGTCACTCTAATTTTTGCCAAAGATAATCACAGGAAGTCCAATTTGTTTGCAAAAATGAGTTTAACCATCTAGGTTCTTTTTAATACTGTGTTGCTGAAACTTTTAATGAAGAATCTCAAATTAGACTTTTAAAAGGCTTCTTAACAGTTGTGCAGCCAACCCAGAGACACATCCACAAATTCTGCCCATAATGCCTGTAGATTTGGGTTAATATCGCTCTTTTCAGTAATGTTCTCAAACTATCTCCAAGTTCTTGGGTTTATCAGAGAGTGACTTTCTTTACTTACCAGCATGGCAGCCATATGAACTGTGGATTCAAAGCACTAGACCAGTTTCCAGGGGGCTTTTTATTGGTTTCATAAAGTCAAATTCATTTCCTTAAACTGGTCAGATTATATCTGAAAGTTAGACTATTTATTCAAAGCTTTAGTAATGTAACAGTGTTTCCAATTGTGTTTTATTAGAAGAATAATAAATTCTTATTGAACTTAGGTAACTACATTGCCATAAAATAAGAATACTTAGGAATAGTTCACAAATTTTGGAGGGATCAATCAGGGAGAAAAAAAGTAAATGTTTCAATTCTGTTCACAAAAGTGCGCATTATGAAATTGAAGCAAGTTATAGAAAGCTTAAAAGAAAAACAAAGTCTTGCTAAATATGGAAGATAAAATATAAAAAGAATCAGCAATGTTTCAAATAAAAATTTGTAAAAAATCATAGTTTTTCATGAGTTCAGTCCCAAGTAATTAATTCTTGTTCTGCTAACCAATTGTTAATGTTGGGTTAGCAATTTTATCAGTTTAGTATTCTTTTTTATTAGAGTCTTGGAAATTCTCAAAGTTTTCAGAGACTTGTACTTATCAAAGTTCTTTTTATTCTTCCTATATACTTCCTTGAAGAAACAACACCTTAGGATTATAATTGCCTACAAAACGCTTTCAGAAAAAGCATCAAAACAAAGCAATTTGTTATAGACAACAAGACAAGACTTAAAATGGCAATGTTTAAAGATCTCAGAGAGTTCATTATAATAAAAAAGCAATTGAAAAGAAAATTTGATTATTTCTGTGGTGTTTATACAATAATTAACTGTAATAACCAAAGGTTGTAAGTGATAGCATTATTTTAAGACATATCAGAGATCTAGAAATTGCATACAGTCTTTGGACACATATTAGTAACATACCCATATAAATGTAACTTAAAGAAAGTTAAGTATTATTTCTTATTTGACAATGTTTTCATACAATTTAACATATTACATAGGCCTCATAGGTTTAATATCTTTTTAGGGGGGAATTTTAGAGGCTTTCCTTAATTGTCCAAAAGTTAGTTTGGGAATCAAAATACCTTTATTTTGATTTTTAGGGGGTTTGTCAATTATCAAAGGTTTAAAACGTTTGATGAAAATAAAATCACGGGTCACCATAATATAAGATTCATGTAGCCAAAGTGATAATACAAATATTTCAAAAGTAAAAACAGGAAGTTACGTAATTGTAGAGAAACTTTTACTCCATTGTAAAGAGGAGACTCAGTTTTCCTAAGTAATCAAAAGACCTAATACGACAGGAGGAGGTACAAAGAGCGTGTTTCTCTCTCTCCTCTCTCTTTTGAGAGTTTCTCTGAGTCCATTTTGTGTTGCTATAACCCGATACCTAAGGCTGAGTAATTTATAAAGAATAGAGGCTTATTGAACTTGCAGTTCTGCAGGCTGGGAAGTTCAAGGACTTGGCCCTGGCTTCCGGTGACAGTTTTCCTGCTGCATCATAATATGGTAGAGAATGTAAAGGGGAGAGCAGATATGTGTGAAGAGGCCAAACCTGTGAGCAGTCTGGCTTTATACTAACCCATTCTTGTTGAAGCTAATCTATTCCGATGAGAACTCATCCAGCTACACCAGAACAAGAACTCTTAAAATACTACCAGAATGGCTCCAAGCCACCACAAGGGCAGAGCCCTCATGGTCCAAGCACGACCCATTAGTCCCCACCTGCCAATGCAAACACATTAAAGACCAAATTTCAAAAAGAACTTTGATTGAGAGAAATAAACCTTATGCAGACCATAGCAATTTCACCCCTGCCCCCAAAACTCATATCCTTCTCAAATAAAAGCTGCAATCATATCATCTCAATAATTCCAAAAGTTTTAACTTGGTCCAGCACAAACTCAAAAGTCCAAAGTCTAAAGTCTCATCTGAGACTGAAGGAAAGTTTCTTCCAGTTGTGAGCCTGTAAAATTAAAAAAATAAAAATAAAAAAGTTATTTATTTCCAAGATGCACTGCTGGAACAGACATTTGGTAGACATTCCTCATTCCAAAAAAGAGAAATAGGTCAAAAGAAAGGAATGATGGGCCCCATGTAAGTCCGAAACCTAGGTCAGGTGCAGTGGCTCACCCTTGAAACCCCAACACTGTGGGAGGCCAAGGCAGGAGGATCAGTTCAGGACAGGAATTTAAGAGCAGCCTGGGCAACATAATTAACATTCTTTAAAAATTATCTGGATGTGGTGATGTGCACCTGTAGTTCCAGCTCCTCAGGAGGCTGAAGCAGGAGGATCTCTTGGGCCCAGAAGTTGGAGGTTCCAGTGAGCCATGATAGCACCAATTCACTGCAGCATGGGTGACAGAGTGAGACCCTGCCTCAAAACAAACAAACAAACATGTCGAAAATCCAGCAGAGCAGATGTAAATGCTAAAACACAAGAATAATCTCCTTTGATTTTATGTCTCACATGCTGGGCAAACTGGCATGAGGGGTGGGCTCCCAAGCCCTTGGAAACCCCTGCATCCATGGCTTCTCTGGATGCAACCTACATGGCTACCAGTCTCTGAACTTGGAAGTGGGGAGAAGCAGGAAAATGTTAGAAAGTTATCAGGTCTGTGACTGCTTGTAAGACCTTTTAATTTTCTTTACTTAAGGGCTCAGCGTGCCAAAGTGCCGTGCTTTAGGGTGTTAGTTTCTGAGCCCCAACGGCATGAACTAGCTTAATATACATGGGAGAAGAAAGTAGACAATGATTGTGAAACACATTTCAGAGTTACAGAGTCCTTTGTATGGAAAGCAATCCAGTCCTTAGACTTTAAGCCATAGGACATTTTGTAGAACGTTCCATGGAGTAGTGTTGGAATGCACTTTTCTTCTAAGCTATTCTAACTATATCAGAATATGCATTTTTCATCACCTCTGTGATGGGCTAGGCAGTGCTTCCTAGAGTTTCTGAGGCCCTGTTTCCTCTCACTCATATTTTCCTCTATTCCTGTGACCCAAATAAAAACTCAGTGGAAACAAAGACAACATCACAGCAAACTCATCATCAGTTGTGTGGAGGTGGAGACCTGCTGTCATTAGCATGGGGGAGGAATTGCACAGCAACTTGGAGAAGCAGTTTAGAATTAAATAGAAATGGAAAGAAGTGCTTATGAAAATCTCAGCTTTCATAAATAAAATAATGTTGTGGGTGTGTTAAAGATGTAGCTATAATTCTTTTCTATGTCTGTCTTTGTATTTTCATAGTATCCATTATTTTTCAAAAAAGTTTTCATCTTGGCTGCCAAATTTGCTCATCACAACTAATTGGAATAGAAAAGAGGAGAAAATAAGGACAAAGCGTTGAAGTGACATTGCCGCAATGTTGCTAAATTTCTCATGGTCTCATTTTATTCCCATATTCAGCAAAATTATCCGTTCCACTATTATTCCCACCCTTTTTCCCCTCCCTCTTGCTTGCATTTGCCCAAAGCACCAGTCAACTTGAACTACTTACTAAAACTGAGAAATAACAAAAAGAAAAATACCAAGTTGTTTGAACTTGCAGTTTTCTGAAAATTACTTACCATAAGACAAGTTACAAACATGTGAATCTAATGCTGTTTTTTTTTTTTTTTTTTTTTTTTTTTTTGAGACCGTGTCTCGCTCTGTCGCCCAGGCTGGAGTGCAGTGGCCGGATCTCAGCTCACTGCAAGCTCCGCCTCCCGGGTTCCCGCCATTCTCCTGCCTCAGCCTCCCCAGCAGCTGGGACTACAGGCGCCCGCCACCTCGCCCGGCTAGCTTTTTGTATTTTTTTAGTAGAGACGGTGTTTCACCGTGTTAGCTAGGATGGTCTCGATCTCCTGACCTCGTGATCCGCCCGTCTTGGCCTCCCAAAGTGCTGGGATTACAGGCTTGAGCCACTGCGCCCAGCCCTAATGCTGTTTTTTAATCAACAGTTTGCAAGACCAGTAAGGTGAGATTCTAAAATGTGCTGCAGATATTTTGCTATCATAATAAAGTGTTGAAGTTTGTGAATGATTTACTTTTAAAAAATAAACTAAGGTGCACTTAAGATGATCCCAGTGGTATTCCTAAAATACCACACTCACTTGCTTACTAAAATTCTAAGACGATTTCTGGGCAGCAGAAAAGAAGCATGATTTGATAGTGAGCAAAAGGGTAATGCATAACACTGCAGCACTGGAGAGGTAACTGTCAGTGATGAAATAAGACTGGTATTAGTTCAAGGTCATTAGCAACATTGAGTTGTGATTGTTATGGCTTACTCTGGTTTATTTTTTATTTTAACTATAGATAGAGATTTAGTCTGAAGAAAAGCAAGATAGATAAATTAAAATAGTGCATCTTCTTACAAATGAGTAAGAACACGATGAACATACCACTTAGCAACAGCCCAGCACTTAGGTCTTCTAAATGAAATGTATGAGGGTGATGCAGATGACAATTTCAATAGTGCTACCTAATTAATAATGTGTTAGAATATATAATTTCTATTGATTGCTATTTAAAAAATAAACTACCAATGCTTCTTTTTCAGTGACACCTACTTTCTCTCCTAATTAACATTAGGTAAAATGGAGAGCTAGGGAAAAAGATCGAGACCTGTTTTTAGTAGCTGAAAATATGTTTATTAAAGAACCAATTTTGAAGTTGTTTGATTACCGGTTTTACTATTCAAATGCTTACAAATAACTTTGCATACAGTATTATTAAAATCCAGTACTGACCAGGTATGGTGACTCACACCTGTAATCCCAGCACTCTGGGAGGCTGAGGTGGGAGGATCACCTGGGGTCAAGAGTTCGAGACCATCGTGGCCTACATGGTGAAACCTCGTCTCTACTAAAAATACAAAAAATAAAAATAAATAAATAAATAACTGGACATGGTGGTGCGCGCCTGTAGTCCCAGCTACTCAGGATGCTGAGGCGGGAGAATCACTTGAACCCCAGAGGCAGAGGTTGCAGTGAGCCGAGATCACACCACTGCACTCCAGCCTGGGTGACAGAGGGAGACTCCATCTCAAAAATTTAATTAATTAATTAATTAAATTTAATCCAGTACTGTAAGATAATAAATTTGTGTTTTCTGAGCCACTGTGTTTATGGTAATTTAGTACAGTGGCAATAGCGAACTAATAGAGACACCAAAGCTTAAACGGTTTCTTAACAGCATGATCCTGAAGCAGCCTCCCGCTGATTATGGGGTGTCTGGAGAAAGACTAGCTGAGGCGTTCTCCAGTAGTGTTTACTGTTTCTCTTCCTTCCTACCTCTTCTTCACTGCAGAGCATGACAGAGTCTGGAAGACTGAGTTGGGGGGCACAAGTCCTCTTGGTTGAATGGCTAATAGCTCAGTGCAGACTACAAACTTACCAGGAAGCCTCTTTCCCCTCCTCCGCCAGGGCAGAAGGACAGGTCTAAGAGCACTAGACTGGCAGACTGAGCAGAAGAAAGCTGTGAAACTGCTCCACGTGGGGGGATTCCCCTGAGGTTTCATTCCCAAAATTAAATTTGTGTTGCTTTCCAGGGTGTGCTCCTATCATCCGATGATCCCTGTCTATTCACACACATTTTTTGTACTTATGGTTGCCTACCTGACTTGTATTTCCATTTAATATGACACTTTAGCAGCTAATTCACAACAAGCATTTGCAGATATAGCTCTTTGTGGCCATCCACTTAGATGATTAAAAAGGTGAATATGTAAGCGTGTATGTGTTTACATATACACCCACACAAATATAGATATACACACATATAATCTGTATCCCTAATTTTTACCCACAATAGTGCTCATACTATCTCCACAATTTTTCAGTGTACAAGTCTTACATTTCTTTTGTTAAAACACAGTTTCTTAATTACCTCTGATAATGTTATAAATAATTTTCTTAATTTTTCAAGTTGGTCATTGCTAATAAATATAAGAAAACAGAATTTGCAAATAGAGAGAGTTTTACTTATTGCTTTTCATTTAGATTCATTTTATTTCATTTCTTGCTTAATTGCTCTGGCTTAAACCTTCCAGTATAATGTTGAATAAAAGTGACAAGAGAAGGCATCCTCATTTTGTTTCTAAACTTCGGGAAAATCTTTCTGTCTCTCACTATTAACTATGTTGTTAGTTATGGGCATTCTGTAGATGCTGTTTATCAATTTGAGGAAGTTGAGAAATTTTAAAAGAAATTTTCTAATAATAAACCTTAGTTTGCTAATTGCTAAAACTGTATAATTGTTATATTAAATTTAGAAAATGCAGACATGTAGAAAGAAGAGTATTTTTAATCAGCCATAAATAGACTACCAAAATAAAACCATCAGTAACATCCAATTTGGTACATACCCAAAGGAACATATCAGATTTCATGGTTTACTTACTGGTTTTCATTTTGGACATAATACTGTATTTAACATATTTGTATTTGTAATTTTTCCAATATTACATATTATTTCTCCCCAAATTTCTAGAAATAGTGTTATAGAATCACAGGATATAAACATTGTGTGTACATGAGTGCATATGTGTGTGTGCATGTGTGTGTCAAGCTGTTTCTTATCTATCTATTATCTATCTATATATAATTCTCTCTATATGTCTATGTACATAAATACATATATAATATTAAAATTGATTTTCAAGAATTCTTGTTAAATCGATGCCCTTCCCAGAAGGGTGTGTTTTCATTTTTTTGTGTGTTATCTTGCCAACTTTTGGTATCTTTAAAAAATATTTGTGAACTTAACTACTAGAGATTGTGTAGAATGGTTGCTTTGATTGGACATGTCTTGATTAAAATGCAGTCATGTCACTCCCAACGGAAATACATTCTGAGAGATGTGTCATTAGGCAATTTCATTGTGGCATGAACATCATAGAGTCTGCTTTCACAAACCTGGATAGTACAGCCTACTAGTCCACCTAGGCTATATGATGTAGCCCATTGCTTCTAGACTATACACCTGTACAGCATGGTACTGTGCTAAATACTGTAGACAATTGCAACATAATGGTGTTTGCATATCTAAACCTAGGAAAGGTAGAATACAAATGTTGTATTATAATTTTATGAGACCACCAACATGGATGCCATCTATCTTGGACTAAAATATCATTATGTAGTGCATGACTGTATTCGTTTGAGCTTCTTATTTTCCCATTTGTGTAAGTTATTTAATTTTCTTCCTTTGTGAACTGATGTTCATGTCACTCATATTTGTTAGTTTTCCAGTGCTTTCTTTTACATTGCTTGAATCTTGTATATAGTAAAAGCACTAACTCTGTCTAACACACCTATAAGAAGACTGATTCTTAGGCCGGTGGCTCAAGCCTGTAATCCCAGCACTTTGGGAGGCCGAGACGGGCGGATCATGAGGTCAGGAGATCGAGACCATCCTGGCTAACATGGTGAAACCCCGTCTCTACTAAAAATACAAGAAAATTAGCCGGGCGAGGTGGCGGGCGCCTGTAGTCCCAGCTACTCTGGAGGCTGAGGCAGGAGAATGGCGTGAACCCAGGGAGGCAGAGCTTGCAGTGAGCCGAGATCGCGCTACTGCACTCCAGCCTGGGGCACAGAGCAAGACTCCGTCTCCAAAAAAAAAAAAAAAAAAAAAAAAAAAAAGAAGACTGATTCTTGTCAACATAATAGAAACTATACTTCTAATTCAGTGGCATTTCCTTCAAAGTAGTCACAGTGGGAAATTACACTTACTTCAATGATGGTCTCACTTATTAAAACACTGTAAGATATTTTTACTCTGAAATAGTCTTTAGAGCTCTCATGCAAACCATAGGATCAGCTCAGCCCTTTTTTAAATCACTGGGACATCTTGCTCACTCACCTATTCCCTAGACTTGGTTTTGAAATGACTTCTGGCTATTTCTTTTTCTTTTTTTTTTTTTTTTTTTGAGACAGAGTCTCACTCTGTCGCCCAGGCTGGAGTGCAGCGGCGTGATCTTGGCTCACTGCAACCTCTGCCTTCTGGGTTCAAGCTTCTCCTGCCTCAACTTTCCAAGTAGCTAGGATTATAGGCACCCATCACCATGCCCAGCTAATTTTTGTATTTTTAATAGAGGCATGATTTCAGCATGTTGGCCAGGATGGTCTCCATCTCTTGACCTCATGATCCGCCTGCCTTTGCCTCCCCAAGTGCTGGGATTACAGGCGTGAGCCACCATGCCCAGCCGACTTCTGGCTATTTCTAAACTCAAATTCTTGTTGAAAGATGAAAATTTGCTGCCAGTAATTGTATCAAAAATATGAGATCTTTGTTCCAAAGTAAATTTGTTAGAAAAAGAAAGAGTTAGAGACTCTTCTAAGCAAGCTTAGTGTTATTAGGAAAATTGGATCTCCTTCCAACTACGACTGCTTGGAATGGTAAATTATTCATTATATTTTCTGATGCATTTAAATACAGATGTGTATACATTTAGAGTAATTTGTGTAAATGCAGATAGTTTGTTGCTTGTTTTTTTTTATCCTTCGTTTTCCATGGTCAGTTCTTACACCTTCACATTCATATTAATTCTTTACACTTCTTCAATAAATTTACTCAAATATAAATAACTTCAAAAAAATTTAAAAATCTATCCCCCAAAAAACTTCAGTATCTGAAGTTTATGATGAGACATGACTGCAGGATTTTTTTTAAGAACAGAAGGTATAAAATATTTTTACTAGGTTATTTTATCTATAATTTCTAAATCAAATTAACAGAAATGTATTGGAGATACAGTATATGTAAGGTTGTATATTTTCCTAACCAAAAATAAATGATTAAGACTAAAATTCTTGGGCCCAGAATGTACACATCATGAAGTCTTTGTGCATCCTGAGATAGTAACTAGGACCAGTTACCTTATGGCCCTCTCTTTAAAGCCTTTTTTTTCAGCATGTTGCCTCATATTTAAAAAATACAGACAAGCCAAGCTTTTGTGTGTTTCCTCAAAGAGGCTACTGCCCTGCACATCATTAGAAATGTTTCCCTTTAAACTTTCTATTCTTCCAAAGACTTCGATTTACACCAGCTTACACTCTTCTATATCATTCTCTGATATCATCTTATCTGTGAACGACAGATAGTGTCTTTGATAGTTACATTTCTCTAGAGAAGAGAACAAGTTTTGAACATCAAACCAAGAAACTCATTCTTTTGGGGAACTGGGAGATGGGTTTGCAGAAATGTTGTAGAAAAGAAGTTTCCGGAAACCAAAGATATTCTTTGCATTCTTTAACACTTTGCAGAACCCTGAGAGTGACCTGATTTCAGGGTTGATTTCTTTCAGGGCAGCCACTTTCTTTCATGCCCATGCCAGAGTTAAAGACCGGAGAGAAGGCCCGTCTTAGAGAAGTGCTTCTCATTCTGTGACTATACATCCTGGCTCCACTGGCTGTCTATCATTTGTCCAGTTCACCTTCTCTGGCAGGAAGACCAGCCGGCCTGGCCGTGTTCTTGTTGGCATAATAGAACTGTCATGGGTTCATCTGTAACCTCAGCCACGGACAAGGAGACCTAATGGAAGCTGGAAAGAGTGGATTCCAGTTGGCATATTGAAGAAGCTTAACTGACTAGTTTTCAAAATGAGAAGTTGTGGAATAAGAGTTGCAGGGAGATAATAGCACAAAACGAACGAGGAAGCAGAAAGACTACAAAGAGAAGCAGAAGGGCAATCGTGGAGAATAGGAAAGAAATGTTTCCCTGCATCTATTGAGTGACCTGGCCAAGTTTAGTTAAAGGACCTGGGGCAATGTATAACAATTGGTAGTTTCGAAGAATGTTTTACTTTGGAATGAAAGGAGATTGATAGTCACTCATTCACACATTAATCAAATGTCTACTGTTACACTTATAACTTTATTTCTCTAACTACATTGCTGAAGCAAAAATGCTAAATACACAACACTAAGAGCTGGTATTTACATGGAAGAGTAAAAAGGTAAACAATTTTAACATATTAACATAAATGATGGAGCTGGAAAAAACACAGAGGAAGGACCTGACCTTAATTGGGAGTAGGGGAAGGATTCCAAGAACAGGTGACAGCTGAGCTATCATACTGGAGTGAAGCTATTACTTTAGAGAAAATTTCTAGGAAACACTAGTGACCACTGCACTTTTGCTTTTGGGTATGCAAACAGGAGAGTCACACAAGATAATTATCTGCTACAAGGACCTTGCCTCATTTCACTAAATCCATCTGAAATAAACATTATTTGGAAGATTCATTTTTCTGTGACACATTAAGTTGTATACTGGTCATCATGTTGACCAAGGAATTATGAAGGGAAGAAGAAGAAAATTAATATGAAGTGTTTATGACATGTCCAGTTCCACCTTACCTGTTGGAAGTCTCAATCATGTTACTGTTTTACAGGTGAATATTACAACCATTTCACACACATGGAACAGGACCGCAAGTGAGTTAAGTAGTTTACGGAGGGCACATAAAGAAGGTGAGTGTTGGACCATCTTGTGAAAGACAAAACAGTACCTGGACACAGAGAAATACCTAGTCTAGATGAAGAGTTTTCAGAGTCCTCAGTATCTCAACATCTGCCACTTACTAGCTGTGCAATTTTCTGGAAGTTACATGACATTTTTTAGCCTCTGAGGTCTGCTTTGGAAAGAAAAAACATCAATCCAAAAGTATTGTAAATACAAAGGACCAGAGAACATTTTGCCTCATTTTTTTAGCATCTGTGATAAAACCTGTGGATTGATAAGCACAATTCCGAATAAAAGTTTGGTTTCCAGGGCCTGAACACAGGCAAAAGTGTTCTGCTCATGAGACAAGTAAAACTAATTTGGTGTTGTTTCAGAGTGTGCATAGAAACAGCAAGATAACTGCAAACTGAAAATCCACGAATTGACCTCTTCTTACAATCCCATGCATCTGTAGTAAAGTTACTGAACTCATAGTATGCTTGGATAAAGATGTTTTGTTTTCACAATGAAGTGGTGATGCTTTGGGCCTCTGTCAAGGTGAAGCAGAACACACGCTCAGATCTCAAAGAGAAAACAATTAGTGCTGGACCCTTGACAGGACCACAGAAGTGGGTGAGCCACATTGAGCGAGGTCTCCAGGCAAAAGAGAGCCCTAGTCGACATCTTGTGGAAAGACACAAAGATCACAGTAGACAGTAGCCAAAGGAAGCACATTTTCAATGTCAGCTAATTCTTCTATGAATCAATACAATGAGTTTGAACGCGAACCTCTTACTCTCAGGGGCTTCTGCAAATCCAGCTTCAGTCTTTTTCCCCCGCTTTTCAAATTTCTCACTAAAACAAACCAAATGAAAACAAACCAAAAAAACAAAAATGAAGGCCATTACAGCACCATAAGAAGCGGGCGAGGTGGCGGGCGCCTGTAGTCTCAGCTAGTCGGGAGGCTGAGGCAGGAGAATGGCGTGAACCCGGGAGGTGGAGCTTGCAGTGAGCTGAGATCCGGCCACTGCACTCCAGCCTGGGCGACAGAGCAAGACTCTGTCTCAAAAAAAAAAAAAAAAAAAAAGAAGAGAGTGTGACATTTAATCTAATGGCCCAAAACTGGAGATTCTTTTTTTTTTTAGATTAATAGGCTGGAGGAGCTAAAGCATGAAGTGAAATTCTAGAATCACACATGCTCTGCAAACAGAAAGGTTGTCTGCCTGGAAGTAGCATCCTCTTGGGCCAGACAGGCAATGCATATTTTACACAGAAAATGATAAGTCTGTCCCCATTTCAGGTCTGCTCTTAGGCAGTCAGAGTGAGAATTTGTATTATCCTCTCTCTGTGCATCTCCATAATACAGTGCCTCAAATTCTTATATGAAGTTTCTCACTTCTGGAGCACTGTAGAACAGAAGCAGTGATATCTGTACAAGTTTAAAACAAGAGAAAGAATCCAGAAGTGGAACATTCCATCAGGGACTAATAGTCTACAACAGTTAAAAGTGTAGACAGGGCTGGAGACAAGAAGGTGCATAACAGGGTTTCTGAGTGTTGTAGTTTTTCATGGGCTCCGTTGTAATTGTGTCACAGAGAGAGAGAGTGAAGACAGGTCAGATCACATTTCAGTTGAAGGGAGTTCATGCATTTGATAAAAGCATTGTAGCCTGGATGTTTGTCCAAGAGTTCCAAGTGAGAGTATGCCACCTGTAAGGCAGATGAAAATTATCTACTTCTTGAGCAAAAATAATGAACCATAAAAACTTAACAGTATTCTGGAAGACTTGATCACAATGAAACCAGATACAAGTATATAAAAAGAAAATAGGGAGAAAGAGACACTAAGTTGAGATTTGAAAAACAAAAACAAAAAACATGGATTAAATAGCAAATGAATGAAAAGACATTAAAAATGACCAGGTAAAAACTATTGTCTGCTTTGCTTGAGGCAGTAAAAGACACAAATAACACTGCAGATATTTTTGAAAACGTGAACTAAATCAAAAAAATCTTTGAGAATCTAGTTCAGAGCACAAGAGATCTAGAGAGACCATGATTTGGGATCTTTAGTAAAGTCTACTGACAACTCTCAAAAAACAACGAAAAACACACTTTGCTAAAGGAAAACTAAATGTATTAGACCTACCATATTAACAGATAAACTTACTTTGTCAGAGTCTTAGTAGTGTCTAGAAGGCAGGGGCAGATATTTTTAGTAGTTAGGGCCCAAATTGGATTATTTTAAAGCTAATCTTGCCAGCTGGGAAATTGGCTGGGACTGGACAGAGTTTTTGATCTAAGACCTTTGGATTGATGGACACAGAGAATGAGGAATCTTGAAGTGAGTCTCTATGAGCAAGCTGTCAGTCTTGATCAAAAGCCATTTGAGCCAGTTCTCAGTTTTATCTTATGAAACGCGTGTTTTCTGGGGCAAGGTCTAAGCCACTCTTGCTTATTCTGAGTATTGTTTAACACAGGGACAAAACATGATCTTAGTTTCAGCTCTCAATAGGTAATTAGTTTTTATTTCTGACTAGATTTTTTTTTTATTTTTCTAATTTAAAAGTACGACCAGCTTTTTTATATGTAGAGTTTTTGTCAATAATTTTGCAAGTATGTAGCCTGGTTTTTGATAAGCACGATCAGATCAATCTTCAGTTTAGGAAATCACTTCCCTTGAGTCTCAGAGATGACTCTTGAACCACGAGCTTGGTCTTCTGTAGAAACAGCTATTCCTAAATCAGGTCCACAGTCTCTATGTCCCATATCAATAATACTTTTCCTTGTCATTTTTAAAAACTTTCTAATACTTTATTTATAATGTATTTAATATTTCTAATAATATATGCTTTGTATAAGAAATGAATGATACTTTCAAAAATTAAATATAGACATTTAAGTAGATGTGTACAAAAAATGATTAGAGGATAGATGTTCCAAAGTGTTTACAAAGTTTATTTTTCTGCAAAATGGGTCAAGTGAGTGGATTTTCAAAATCTGTTTTTTTGCTTTTCATATTTCTTTCAGGAACAGAAATAATGTTTGCCAAAGGTAGAAATCTCACTTTAATTTTATAGAAATACAATAGGGATCTAGCTTTTAGATCCTCTTTCCTTGCCCTAAACTTTCACGAGGGTTTGCTGAGTGTGTCAGGGATGGTATTGTGGAATGGAGCAGAGCTGGTCAGTGTGTCAGCAAACAGCCTCCCGAGCAGCAGGCACCCTACCCTCTCACTGAACTAACTTTTCCGTGTCAGGCCTGTGCGCTGCGTGATTTGTCTTTGGTAGAAATCCAGGGACAATCAAGTGACTTTCCTTTAGTTCATTTTGTAGGTGAGCCCAGAGGTTCAACTTTCATCATCCTTTTGGGAAGTAAGATTCTCCTACTTCTACTTTCAAGAATGAGCTGAAAGTTCCAGCAAGCAAAAAGCCTGCAACACTGTGTGGGTTTTACAGCCAGGGTCCATTGTTATTTTTTCTGAATTAAGGGATCTAAACATGGAAATGAAAGTTGCACATTTGTAATTTGCATTCACTGGAAATTATAAAAAGTCATGGATATTGAAGAGGAAGGAGACCATATCTATGGTTAGAAAGACTGACCCTGTGAGCTCTGTGTAGCCTTTGGAATATCCGGTGTCTAAAAGGATAGAGACAAAGCTAAGATGTTGTAATACATCTGCAAATGAAATGGAAACGATTCTACCTTTCTCATATATCTTATATTTCTGTGAGTATTAAGAGTAGGTAAAAATAAACAATGCTTACAGATAAAATAGAGTTAAAGATATTTTCCTCTTTGTAAGCCTTGGTAGTCATAAAGTCTGACCAAATGAAAGAATCAAGATTGTCCCATGATTTGAAAACTGTCTTCAGTACAATCTTTTTAAAAGTATGATAAAATCATAACAAATATTTTAGAAGGTATAAAAATAAAAGATAATATCCTGCTTCTACTAAAATATAGACATACTCAATGATTTTAACACTTTACTTTGGAAAGATGGTTTGACAGATGTGGGTCCATAGAATCTCAACACCTTAAATATCATTAACAAGATAGTCCTGAAAGCAATAAAGAGGGTATATTGACTAAGTATTTTTGACTTCCAGAATCCTCTCTCACTGTCTAGCATCTTATCATACATTAGACAAATGGTTCTACTTATTTTTATATCACTATCATTTTAAAACCTAGACTCCCACCTTTGTTTTTTAAATCACTGTTTACCTCAGTAACTTCGAGCATGTCTTTTAGCTTCTCTATCATGGATGGCAGTACATAAAGTTAGAAAAAGAATACTGTTATTTATGGGCTGTGAAGGAATAGTCATTGTAGTATTGCCTGGAGAACTCTCCCTGTACCTTTCTGTCAATTTTAATTAATCTCAGCTTGCAAGGCTCAGCCTCAGATTTGACCTTCTTGAGATTGCCATCTGTACCTCTAAAGCATTTAGTTCCCTTAGCTCAACGTACACCCCACTGCTTAACAATGGATTTTACGTCTCATGAGCACACACCACACTGTCAATAAGTAATCGACTACATTCTATTTTTTTGTTCAGTGTTTGATCACTGCTAATATATGTTCAATTACTGCCCAATAAATATTCAGTCATTGTTCCATAAATATTTATGAGCACACCTACTATGAGTCAGTATCCTTTGGCAACCCAAGACACAGCAAAAAAAATCAAAGGATGTGGCTTATAATAAGGCAGAGAAGACATATTAAACAAGGAACACACAAGTAAGTTTCACTTGTGACAGTTGTGGTGAGTGATATGAAGGCACTATGATGGTTTGTAATGCCTCCTATTAATTGCTGGCTGTTAATTAGCACATATCTAACCCCAGTTCCACTGAAAATCATATTTGATCACTTCTTCAGTTACTTCTTGGACACTTCAATGTTAGCATTTTCCTCCAACCTTGGCAATAGTACCCTGTCAAATTTTGTTTGTAGGACCAGTTTCTTTTCGGTGACTAGATCTCATCTATTCTCATGTTCCCAAATGTGAGTCTCCAAATAGACTGCCCTCCTGAACTCTACACCTGCAGATGCACCATCCTTCTCAACATCTCCCTGTCTCAAACTCAACACACCCAAAATAACATCACTTTTTCTCCAAACTTGCCTTTGAAATCCCAGTGAATGGCACTTCAATTCTTCTAATAGTTCCCAAATCTTAGAAATATTATTTTTTCCCTTTTTCTCATATCTCATAATAATTTATCAGCTCTACCTCCAAAAAAATATACAGAATTATTTATACAAGATGAATGAGTTTTATAGATCTGTTGTACAGCAGCATAGTTCTTATATCTAACAATACTGTATTGTGCACTTACATTTTTGTTAAGAGGATAGATCTCATGTTAAGTATTATTACCACATACACACAAAAGGGGCAAACAGAACTTTCGGAAGTAGGTGGATTTGTCTATTACCTTGACTGTGGTGATACTTTCTAGATGTATGCATATGTCCAAACTCATCAAACTGTAAACATTAAACATGTGTAGTTCTGTGTATAGCAATTATGTCTTAATAAAGATATATGCATATGCAGAATTCCATTAATTCTTGCCACTGTTTCCCCTGCTCCAAGCCAGTGTCGCCTTTCCCATGACAATGTCCTGCTTCTACCACTTATCTCCTTGGAGACTATTGTCATGTCAGAAGCCAGAGACATGCTTTCAAAATATAAATCAGATGATGGCTCTCCTCTACTCAGTCTTGAGAAATGGCTCCTATTTCAACTCAGGGTAGTAAGAGACAAAATCTTTACTGTGGCTACAAAGTCATGCACGATGCATGAAACTTCCTGAGACCTCTCACTTCACCTTTCTTGCTGCTCTTTCACTCTCTCCAGCCACACTGGCTGACTTGCTTTTTCTCTAACACACTAGGCTCTTTGCTCTAGCTACTTCCTGTTTCTGGATGGCTCCAGGGATAACTACATGGCTCACTCTTTACACCTTTAACTCTTTTTTTTCTCCAGATCTCACCCTCTGCAAATGCATTTGCAATGAACCTCTTTAACGTTGCAACCTGCCCCACCTCTGTCAACTCAGCAGTTGAGCTTTCCTAACCCTGCTTACCTTTGTATTTTGTCCACATCACCCAAACCCTTCTATCATATCATATCATTATCTTACCTATTTTGTCTCTGTCTAAACTTCTGCAAGTCATATAAGTTCCAGGAGGGCATAAATGTTTTCCCAATGTATACACTGAGGTTTTCCAAGTGCCTTGAAGAATGTCTGGCACAGATTAGGTACTCAAGGCACCCTCAGTAAATAAATAAAGAGATGAAAGAATGAACACACTTAGTGATTATTTCTAAAACAAGAAAGAGATATCATATGCCAGTTAATTTCCTGAGATAGAATTCCTTACAATACATTGGATTCAGAAATTAAGTGCATTAAGTACAATACCAGAAAGAAAATAAAAAGTACCAGAGGAGAAAAAAGAAATTAATGGAGGATAATACAGTAGAGCTTTACTTCTAAGAGTTGTGAGACAGAGCAGAGCAATGTGCTTATCTTCCTAGGGTACTCGTCATTATGGCCTAACTTCTTGCTTGGCACATGGCACGTAGCTGGCACACCATAAATGTGTGCTGAATTAAACTGAAATTCTAAGAGACATAAGTTAATCACTAAAAACCTATTGGCCATGGAGTTGATAGAACTCTTCTTCATGGTTCTTGAATGAATTTTTCCAAGAAATATTAGAAATCCTAATAGCCGATAAGAAAAGGAGGGATGAGGCATTTGAAACCAACCTGGAAAGGGTAGTAAGACCTCATCTCTACAAAAATAAAATGAAATAAATTAGCCGAGCATGGTGATGTGCAACTGTGGTCCCAGCTACTCATGAGACTGAGATGGGAGGTTCTCTTGACCCTAGCAGGTTAAGGCAGCAGTGAGTCATGATTATGCCACTGCACCTCAGCCTCTGCAAGACAGCGAGACTCTGTCTCAAAAAAAGAAAAAGAAAAAGAAAAAAAAAAAAAAAGAAGGAAGGATGTCAATGGGGAAGAATACTTTGGGGAATCTTTGCATATGCCATTTCTCGAAATGCACAGTTCACAGTTCACATTAACATATTAGGATTTGGGGAGATATTTTTTTCTTGCAATAAGGAAACAAATTTAACAAAGTTCAGCTTAGAATTTCCAAATACTTCACAAACTATTGGTGCTACAGAGAACACAGCACTGGAAACACTGAAACAGTTGGCCCTGCATGTCCCTTTCCAATAGTAACACCATTGGGAAGCAGAGCAAAAGCTTTGCTTTAATTCTTTAGACCTGAATTTGAGATCCAGCTTTACTACTTCTTATAAAAGTTTCCTGGGAAAGTTATTCCTACTTTGTGAAACTCACCTTATGCATTCCTAATACTAGATTGACAATTAACTTAAAGGTTATATAGGTCAATGCATATGAAAGATCCAAAAGACACCCGTTTTGTAACCGATATTAATAAGTGTATGCTGAAACTGAAGATCTCATTCTTAAATCTTAGATCTTTCATCTTTACCAGGAGCTCTTGCATTGTATAGGCAATTATGAGTAATTACTGGAGCTAATTGAATATATTTCTTATATTCTTAATTTACAAGTGGTACCTGGGATGCATTTTTTGTTTGTTTGTTTTCTTTTATTATTATTATTATTATTATTATTATACTTTAAGTTCTAGGGTACATGTGCATAACGTGCAGGTTTGTTACATATGTATACTTGTACCATGTTGGTGTGCTGCACCCATCAACTCGTCATTTACATCAGGTATAACTCCCAATGCAATCCCTCCCTCCTCCCCCCTCCCCATGATAGGCCCCGGTGTGTGATGTTCCCCTTCCCAAGTCCAAGTGATCTCATTGTTCAGTTCCCACCTATGAGTGAGAACATGCGGTGTTTGGTTTTCTGTTCTTGCGATAGTTTGCTGAGAATGATGGTTTCCAGCTGCATCCATGTCCCTACAAAGGACACAAACTCATCCTTTTTTATGGCTAAGGTCATGTAACTTTTTTCTTATTCAACCGTTTGTTTGTCCTACAACCCCTGTTACATCAAGGGTATTTTTAACATTGGTTTTTCTTTGGAGAGATAGTCTATACAGAGGGGACTAGCCCAGGTGGGGTGAGACCACACATTCAAATCCTGGTTCTTCTCTTTACTAAGTATTTGATTTCAGTCCAATTACTTAGCATTAGTCATCTCAGTCTCTTAATGTAAAACCAGGATCACAGTGCTCATTCCAGGAGATTACTGCGAGGCTTGAATGCACCATTGCGTATAAAGCACATAGCAAGGTACTCAGCACCTTATGAAACACAAAATAAAGGTACAGACTTTCTTTTTTACTGATATTGATAGTCCTTCTCTTCTTCCTTCTTGTTTTTAATCTTCGTTTTCCATAGTCAAAATATAACACATTAAAAAATACAATGAAAAATAATTAATACCCAATTCCAATCAACATTGAAATTCCTAGCCCAAGACTAGTGGTGGCCACCAAGGGGCTTCCATAAGAGAAAGAATGACATTCCAGGTTGTGTCCTTTCAACTACCAAGTCTGTGTCCTCAGGAAAAGAAAATCAACCTCAGGCTGAAGCCCTGGATCTTAAGGGAACTTTCTTTAAAGAGAAGCAGTAAAGTGATGTTTGCCCAGTTCTACCCCTCCAGGTGTTATTTTAATAACAAACCACAGCAACATATTTCCAACCATTTCTTCCTCCTATTGACTTGTCATTGGAGTCATACCTAAGACCTCAATCATCTCATGGGAAGCTTTGGGGCTGGGAGAGCCCTTCAAATTTGTCTAAATTGAGAAAAGAGGGCTGAGTCTTATCCCAGTCACGCTCCTACCCATGGGCCAGTCTTAGGTAGGCCCCAGGAAGGAGGCATAACATTGGCCAAGGAGGTTCTCTTCTACTGAGAGAGCAATGTCCAGAGAGAGGCTCAGCAGAAGGCTGAGAAGACGCCCTTCAGCTGAGCCTCAGTCTGGAGGGGATCTGGGCCCCACAATACGACACCACCCCAGGGGATATTGTAACTGGGTTTATGTCATGTCTATGTACATGTTTGATCCAAAGTCAGAGAAAAGAAAAAAGGTAATTATAAGTTCAGAGTGACCCTTAGTCTGCACTTAATGCTGAAGGATAATTATCAGTTTCAGTTTGGGACTGTTGCTTGATGAACAGAGACATGCATTTGAAATGGTAAACACAGACAGAACAGTAACCATTGGACTGGTGGCAGGAGGCCTGGTGTATTAGTCCATTCTCATGGTGCTGTGAAGAAATACCTGAGTCTGGGTAATTAATAAAGGAAAGACATTTAATTGGCTCACAGTTCTGCAGGGCTGGGGAGGCCTCAGGAAACTTACAATCATGGTGGAAGGAGAAGCAAACATGTCCTTCTTCACATGGAAGCAGCAATGAGAAGTGCAAACGGTCAGATCTCATGAGAACTCACTCACTATCATGAGAACAACATGGAGGTAACCACCCCCATAATTCACTTACCTCCCACTGGGTCCCTCCCGTGACACATGGGGATTATGGGGAATACAATTCAAGATGAGATTTGGGTGAGGACACAGCCAAAACATATCACCTGGTTTTTGTTCTTATTGGGCTACTTCCAGTGTAAAACCATGGAAGTTACTAGCCCCTCCGGCTTCCATGTCACATCTGAATGCAGTCTGTTGACATAAATTAATCTTTGAGGGCCTTGAGGTTTAAAGTGTACTCCATTTGAACCTTAGAGGGGACCTGGCTCCCTGACGTGAAGGAAAATTACAAAATTCACAAAACCTTCTAAAATGCGAACTCTTTTATTATGGCTGTTTAATGACCTTTGTTCAAGGTACAATTACTTAGGGAAAGAAATGAGTTCTTGGAAGAGGACTAACAGGTAATTTCTGAATGTACTTGCTGTTCAGTACTATGCTGTGAATCTGAACAGCTATTTACTTCCCATCAAATATGTTGCACACGTGTGATGTGGAGCACAGAGAGTGTCACGCTGGACACTGCATGCCTGTCAAATGTGTCTATAATTCAGTTATATGGAGCTATAGGTGATTTTTTTCCCATATAAATAAGGTTGCAAATGCTGGCTAGATTCCCAGGCTAGCCCATGTGTTAGCCTTTTAAGCTTAGGTTGAAACAAACAATTACAATAATAAATAGCAAGTTTGATTAGTGCAATCCTGATATAATGTAATAAAATATAATATAAAAAAACACAGAAAAATAGAATTTTAAAAATTAGTTTGTAAAACTTGATTCTGTAAGGAGATATACAAAAATGAATCTATGCTGAAATGCCATTTCCATTCATCTGATTGACATACAGATCAAAACGTTTGTAATACATAGCGTTTTTGAGGCTATGAGGAGAGTCAGATACTCAGATGTGCTGCTCAGAATAAAAATCAGTACAACTGCTAAAGAAACCATTTTGGCAATGTCTATCAAGATTATAAATATGCACACACTTTGACCCAGGAAGTTCATTTCTAGAAATTTATCTTAGAAATATACTTCACATGGACAAACTCATGAAATACATTAGTTTAAAGGTTTGTCTATAATAATAAAATAATTGGTAACAAACCGAATGTCTATCAGTAGAAGGGTGGAATATAATTGAACAAAGACATAAGCAAGAATGAGGAGGCACCTATATACTGGTATGGAAAACTATTCAAAATGCATTAATCCATGAAAAAAACAAGATGTAAAACAGATTTGAACTGGTGAACACAGAGAGGGTAAATTTTGTGCTAGGGGTGGGAGGCCTGGCTTCCATTCCTACTGCATATACTGTATTATTATTTGTAGAGAATAAGAACAAAACATACATTTTTTTAATATAGGCATAAGATATCTCTGAAAAGACACAGAAGACACTGGGCTTAGGCAGCTCTGGGGAGAGAAGCTGAGTGACTGGGAAATCTACTGAATCCCCATTTAATCTTTTACAATGTTTAGCCATATAAAATTGTTGCTTGTTTAAAACAATACGTTTTAAAACTAGTTGGATAGCTGGGAGTTTCAAGACAAGCCAATTTAATTAGAAAAGGGGAAGAGAGAGACAAGAGAAATGGAGTTGTGGGAAGCTTGGTGGGCCCCTGGCTGTCTCATAGCTCTGGGTAGTGTTATCAAAGATGATTCTTGGGGCAAGGGAACAAGAGAACTATCTCTATCCATCCAACTGTTTCAGGAGACCCAGGGGCTTATAATTGCAGAGTCTTTGAATGCCTTTGTATATTTTCATAGAAAGAAACCTTGGAGGCCACTGAGCCTAATGGAAAGAGAACTTGGGTAGCAACCGGGAGACTACAGATCTAATTACAAACAGTCAATTATGTGGTTTTAGTTGAATCATCTAATCTCGTGGTTCTTAGTTCTGGCTAAACATTAGATTTAACAAAGAACTGTTCAAAAACTATAGTCAAAATTGGTTTTGATGGTGGGGGTGGGATCTTACTCAGACCAATTAAAACAGAATCTGTAAGGAAGAGACATAGGCATTGGTATGTTCTAGAAGTTCCTGCGGTGATTCTAAATCAGAGATAGGGTTGAAACCTTTTCTTTCCTTTTTTAGTTTTATTTTAGTGTTATAACCTGTCAAACTGTGATTTATAAGCATCAAATGACACAATTTAACCTTATAAAGTGTTCTTAAAGACAAGGCTTGTAAGAGCTTGCTATGGTGGTCACCACATAAAAATCACTCAAAAAATGGTACATATGCTTGTGTCACATGTCTGTTCAAAAAGTCTTCATCGGACAAATGCAAGGAGGTCTTGACTATATATATCGTGCACATCAAAACTCAGGAAAGGCATTTCCCTCAGGCTTATAAGAAAGAGCACAGAAATTTATAATCAGAGCAATCTGGGGTCAGTTTCACTAGTTCCCCGCTGCGTGGTCATGGGGCAGTTTCACTCAGCATGCTTCCTCTGGTACAAAGTGGTCATAACAATATTTGGTAAGGTTGTTGGAAAAAAATAGACAATGCAGTTACCATACAATATTTTTAAATAATCCCTACTGTATCCACTATAATTAAAGACAATGTACAACAAATATGTAGATTATTCTAGAGATGCAAAATGAATTCTCTGATGAGAAAACAACATCTCAAGAATGGAGAGGAAAAGGGATTCAAACAAGTATCAAGTGAGAAAATACTTCACAAAGGAAAAGAAACTGCAAAACTAAAGCTACATATGTGGACACTGTGTTTTGCAGAGGCCACATCTAGACCCTCAGCAGTAAACGTTGTGCTTTATGGAAAATGAAGACAAAGCAGCAGGAAGAAGAGAAAGGGTTGCAATGGCTGGAGGGAAGATGAGGGCTTCAAGGTGGGTTGTGTGATGCTCTGAGGAAAAGCTGGTCATATACTTGGGTATTCCAGGTCTTTCTGCTGGAACCCTGCTTTTAGGACTTCTCAAATGAAGTAACTAAAAGCCTCTTCTCAGAGTCACATGGAAGACAAAGAATACTGACAGAAGAAACAGCTCTGCACAGCAACTTTGGAGACCATGATGTCCTTGAGAGAAAACTGAACTCTTGGAGATGCAAGATGTTTTAAAATCCTACCTTCCACTCCAGATCAAGGGAGGGGAAATTAGGGAAATAATGAATATTAAGTGCAAACTGCTGGTTATTGATTTGAGATTTGATATCACAATTTGATTTACCAGATCCACTGTTTAGATGTCCATAGTGCTGACTCTTGGCTGGAGATTAAGTGTGCTGCATGGGGGACATAAGGGAGGAAAATATCTTTCCTTCTTCTGATCTGAGGTTCACGGTTGAAGGCTCTATAATAAAAGACAGACTAATAAGAGAAAAACATGCACATTTATTTCATATAACTTTTATGTGACGCGAGAGTTTCCAGAATGAAGTGAAGACATGAAATAACAGTTAAACCTGAGTTTTGTTTTGTTTTAGAGTAAGTTTGAAGAGTTTATAGTCATGCCGAAATATCACACAGCAAAAAAAAAAAAAAAAAAAAAAAATTGATCTGATTGTAACAAACTGGAAAGCTTAGCAGGGACTGTTTGTGCAGATTTTTCCCTATGTTCCTGCATCTTTAGAGATAAGGATGCTCCTTTCCTCCAGATATAGGGAGGGTACCTCTCACATAAGTGTCTATGACCTGCTTCAGGGGAAGGTCAGAAAATCTTTCTTAGGTTTTATGACCTGCTTCAGAGAAGAAGGGTGAGGGAAAGTGAGAGTAACCCTTTTGCTTTTGCTGTTTTCTCAAAATTCCTCTAGCTTAAAATATCCTGGGGTAATGTGTCCTGAACCTCATCAGGTATGGGAAGAATACACTCGCTCTGACATCTGCAATCTCATCATAGGTTCTTAGTCTACCAAAGTATGTAACAAAAGATGGAATTTCTGATTGAGATAATTATTATATACAATATGGTAGATTTTTTTCAAAGTGTTCTCCTTGAAAACCTTGTAAGATTCAAAAAGACAACATGCAACATGAGAGTTCCATAATTCATTAGGTTTGGAAAATGAGGAGTTAAATATCTCAAAAGAAACTTATTTTCAACTATAGGACTTCTCATAGAGTTTAGCATGCTAATAGGCTTTATGAATCTTCTCCAAACAGATCTAATTAATGGCACTTCCTAAATTTTTGGGACTCTTACAACCGAAGCACTGTTAGAGAAATGTTGTAGTAGCTGGTAAGATAAAGCTGGGTAACAGTAAATGTGGAGGGAGACATGGAAAGATGCAGGAAATCATATACGCAATCTTAACATACTATACAGATATTCTTAGCCAGTGGGTAGGGAAGGAAGAGAATGTGTCTACACCACTTCCACTTTCGTTGATGGATCCAACAGTACAGAGACTCTGCTGCACTGGTTAGAACTAAGTGTTCTAAATTTTCAAGTCAACTGCAAAGAAGATGTGATAGTTAATATTAGATGTCATCTTGACTGGATTGAGGGATGGCTAGACAGCTGGGTGAAACATTATATATGGTGTGTCTGTGAGGGTGTTTCCAGAGGAGATTGACATGTGAATCAGTGGACTGGGAGAGGATGAATCACCCTAAATGTGGATGGGCATCATCCAATTGGCTGCCAGCCTGGCTAACGGAAAGCAAGTAGAAGAAGGGGGATATTCAGTTTGGCAGAGCTTCCTCTCTATCTTCCTTCCCCAGGGAGATGCATTTTCATCTCCTGCCCTTGGACATCAGACTCCAGGTTCTTTGGCCTTTGGACACTGTGACTTATCCCAGCAGCCTATCGGGGGCTCTCCATCCTTCAGCCTCATACTGGGGACTGTGCTATTGGCTCCCCTGGCTTTTAGGCATTTGGACTTGGACTGAGCATGCTACCAGCTTTTTTTATTCTCCAGCTCGCAGACCGCCTGTGGTGGGACTTTGCTTTTGTAATCATATGAGCCAATTCTCCCTAATAAATTCCTTTTTACATATACATATATCCTATTTCTTCTGTATCTCTAGAGAACCCTGAGTAATATGGAAGGATTTATATCTTACTGTTGAAGGTATATAATTTTTTCCTAATTCACAAGACCTAGGAACCAGGTCGCCAGGCAGCCATTTGCAATCAACTTCTGACAACGAAGTGAATCAACCGTAGGATGAAGCTGGACCTATGGATGGTAGCAAACAGAGTTGCAAAGAAATTAAGTTCCTGAAGCTATCATAGAATTACTCAATCAGCCCTTAAGCTTTTTCTACTTCTGGACTTACGAATGTGTGAAGTATTTAATTCCTTTTTATTTAAACCAAATTGACTCAGGGTTCCTGTTATTACAGACAGAACTGTGCTAACTGGTACATCTACCAAGAATTAATAATATGACACCCATTAACAGAATGAAGTAGTAACTATGCACAAAGAAATGAGAATTTTTAAGAAAAAGAAAGATAGTATCAAAGATGCATGTGAGGAAGATATGCTATGACCTGGAATTTCTTAAACCTGATGGTTGAAGCACACTTGAGGAACTTGACCTAGATATAAAAGACAAAGACAACAAAAATTATACCCTTGAGGGAATAGACTACCATTCAAACTGAAGATGAGAATGTGGCAGTCCAAAGATAGATAACAGAACAGCCACAGATGAAAAATACCACTGTGAGAGAAGAGCGGTGCCGTTCTTGACATTAGCTTGGAGTCCCAGTGGAGAGAGGAACATTCGATAAATTTTTTATTTGCCTTACAGGCAACTTCAAACTCTTGGAAGACATAAGAAATGATGACGAGAACTGTTATTTCCAATCTGAAAGTAGGTGTTGCTGTATAAATTGGAAACACCAGAAGACTCATGAAAACGCTGAATCTCATCCATTTGAAAGGATCCTGGCATACTCATTCAAAACTGACCACAATCAAGATTCCCCTAAAGGAGAATTATAAAAGAAATATATCAAGAAATGGAGAGACAGCCCACAAGGAAATAGTGATTTAATAAATAACCAGCAATGACCAAGACAAATGGATTAAAAAGGAACTAAAGTGGTGCCACGAGGAGCTCACTGATAAATTGAGATTTTTAGCAAGATATTTTCCAGTTTTATTAAAAAAAAAAGACATGTAACAATAGATAAATACAAACGGATAGCATATAATTATAAAAGTACTATCTAGAAGCCTAAAGTTTAGAATCATTGAGGTTTTCAATAAAGTAAAATTAAAAATAAAACAAAAACCCACTTTCAATTATATCAAATGTATTTTCAGTTATATTATGAGCAATGTGATTAGGAGGGCTGGGTGGTGATTGTAAATGTAAACAAAAATTTCTGTATGAAATTATTTATTACAGTGTTACTTAAAATGATACAATATTTGAAGAAAAGACCTGATAACAAATATTTAGTTAAAAATTGTAATGGACATATAGAATGATACACTAAGCTGTTACTAAAATTATATTTATGAATAATTTTACATGTAGCATTAATTATATATTAAGTGAAGATCACAGGACATATGAATATATTTGCAGTGTGGTATCACTTTTGTGTGTACATATATATATGTGTGCATGTGTGTACAGTAAAGATAATATTTATCTATGGTGGTGATATTATGAGATACTTAATTATACAGTGACCCTATATTACTTCGTAATAAACAGACTGGTACTATATTTAAGTAAAAATAAATTATTAGATTTTAAGTACAAATTAAATTAAATTCTATATATTAAAAACAATTATATTAGAGAAATGTTAATTATATTATGGTTAATTATTTCATTTACTAGTTATAATATAGGGTTACATAAATAGAAAGAATATGTTCTGACAAAAACCAGATAGAAAGTCAAAGTTCTGTAGTTTTCTATCACATATAATTTTCCTCAGATTGGAAACGGTTGAAACAACATGATCAATAGGAAATGAAATCCCAATAGTAGGGAGAACATAAAAGATTCCAGTTGCTCTAAATGAGTTCACATTTCCTGGTCCTACTCTCTAGATTATTACATCTGTGAGTACTAAGAGAAGAAGTCAATCATATTCTGTTCAAAATTTGAGAACAGATGCTCTAAAATACCCAAAATAGTTCAAAATGAGTATCATTTTTAGGAAAGTAAAGAAAACAGAATCCATAAAGTATATGTTAGTAAATGAAATATTTATTCTAAGCAAAAGTATAAGATGACTTAATTAATGATCTATGAGTGCCTAGCAAGCGACATGCTCATCACTCCAAGTTAGTAAGAGGACATGTCACGTAAGTCAGACCTACTCTATTAGGAATGACCACATCTAGTGGCAAGATCTTGGTTTCTAAACAGCATTCTCCAATGCACACAACCAGGGATTCTTGGAGAAGTGATTGACAGTGGAGCTGGGGCAGGGAGAAGATAAGATGGGCCTGCAACGTCCTATGACTCACAAAAGTAAGGCAGTACTGAAGAAAGGTTGAGGGCCTATCTCAAGGACACAGAAGTCAAGCTAATAAGAGCTCCCAAACTTAACACAATTAGAAAGAGAAAATAAATCATGGCCATATCAAATTATAGCTCATAAGTTATACTATAATTATATGCATCTAACAATGTAAATAAACAGTTGAATAAATAAATAAAGGGAGAAAGAGCAGCTCTTTCTTACAGAGGAATTCTAATGAACAGAAGTAGAATGAGCAAGAGAGAAAATCACCATGAGCACACCATTCTCCCTATTTACCACAGAATATTCCAAATGCTTTGATGGGTACATCACCTTGAAAAGCGTCCTCAAAATAGAACCAAAGGTCATTCCAGGCTTTGGCCTGCTGTTCTGCACTGGAATCAGGTTTGGATTAGTATCAAACTTGTATATTTTTCATAAGAACTGAAACTGGGAGGAAGAAATAATATAGTAGATGAAAGCACCTAGTAACCAAGTTAACTGGAAGAAAAACATATTCTAAGAAAAATAAGAAATAATTGCCTTTTGTTTCAAAAAACCATCTATGCCAATATAGAAATTGAAAGATGCTGCTTATCATGAATTCGGATGAAATAAAATATGTGAGTGACAGCTGCCATTTATTTAACATAATTAAACTCTCTTTATTGAAATTCCATCATGAGGAAAATGGAGCTTTTTATATTATTCCCAAAGGCAGAAGCAGGAACAAGCATAGACATTACTCAGAAGCAAGTACTGGTTCATAACAAGAAAACCCTTGCAATGGTTATTTAGGAAGCGCTGAATTTCATTTGGGTAAGTGGAGGTATTTAGGAAGAATAGAAGGTCTCTGAGATCATGGAGCTGAGATTTGCTGTGCTAGGATAAAAGTTTTTCATGATCTTTATGAGTCTCTCTAAACGAAAATACCAGGATGCTTGACATTACTGTATGCACTCTGTGTGTGTGCCTTTGTGTGTAAAACAAAGTTGAATATGCTAGCTATTTTATTATTATAAAGTTTATCATTTGGGGAGTGGCAATTTGTGATTGCATAGATGTCTTTGTGTGAGCATGATGTTCCATGCTAATATTCAATTTCTTTTATTTTTCAAAAGATATTTACTCTCATGTGAGCATCCACAGAGGGTTCAGATGACCCTACCTTTTCTCTCTTAAGCTTAAGAAAGTAATGAGAAATGAATTAGAGTCCTTCGATGAAGTCAGGCTTCATGCACCAGAGAAGTACTGGGGAATGCACTATTGATTATTTTCTTCAACTCATTTCCTGTGTTTAAATGGAAATATTGATACCTCTGCATTGGCTTCTTCTGAGATTTTGGGGATGTGAGTCTGTGTCTTGTGTTTGAATCAAAGTAAGATTTAGATTTTGTGGTATTAAAATAAGAAGTGTGAGGGGTTAAATAAAAGTCTCCAAGGAGAAAGAAGTTGGCAATATCTTTGTGAATAGCCTTAAAGCTGCCTCTCAGGCAGTTACCACTAAGGTTTTGGATGAGAATGCAGTAGACAAAACTAAAGGTCACCAAGGAGTTAACTAAGATGGCGGTTATTTACATTAGGAACACTGTCTTCCACTGAATACATTACTTTTGCTTTGGTGAAAGGATTTATTCTTCAAAAAAGGTATCTTCCTATGTATTGAAAGGTTAGCTAATGGGTCACTCTTTGCCTAAGAGAAAGAATAAGGAGTGTAAAAGATGTAGAAACAAAACAAAAGAAACTGTAGAGAAAAATTTTATTAGGAGCTACCAGTAATTTCTGCAATCAAAAATGGGCCTTTGGGAGGCCAAGGCAGGTGGATCACCTCAGGTCAGGAGTTCGAGCCTGACCAATATGATGAAATCCCATCTCTACTAAAAATACAAAAATTAGCCAGGCCTGGTAGCCTGTGCCTGTAATCCCAGCTACTCGGGAGGCTGAGACAGGAGAATTGCTTGAACCTGGGAGGCGGAGTTTGCAGTGAGCCGAGATCAGGCCACTGCACTCCAGCCTGGGCAACAAGAGCAAAACTCTGTCTCAGAAAAATAAATAAATAAAATGCATCTTATGGATAATAATGCAAATCACTGGGGAAAAATAGATTTTAGGAAATGTTATGGTTACCAGAGAATGTTGTATTTACAAATTAAACTTCGAAAAAATTCTAGGAAATACAAGAGCTTTTGAGCTACATATGTGAACGATGAAAGCAAAACTTTCATATCCACCCTGTGCAAATCTTAAGAACCTTTTTGATTCAAGGGGGCCTCTTGGCTGAATATCTATAGACAGCCTACCTTTGAATTCAAGCTCTTTGCCACTTGTGATTCTAGGAGCCAATGCTAATTTCTGGGGATGTTGTTTAAGAACTTCTACTTGTGTGTACTCATTTTGGCACCATTGCACACCACATACTCACAGGATTTTGTTAGTAGGGACCGATGCTTACTTACAAGCTTTATTAGATTATCTGAGTGGATTGCACTGATCCAGGTATATATATCCATCACAAAACCTTTTCATCCTTTAAGTACTTCATGAGGAAAACAAAAAGACTGAGAAAGTCTGAATTTACTCCATGGAATCAACCATATGTAATTTACACAATTAAAAAAAAAAAACATGCTTTTTTAAACACAGACATTAGAAAAAAATGTAAGAATAAAAGTAAAGTTCTGTATTTCTCCCTCCACCTACCGCACTCTCTCTCTAACCCCCACCGGTAGGATTATGAAGGTGACCATTTTTAGTATTTTTGCATGCATTTTTGCAGATTTTTCTTTAAATATAAAAGCATAATTTCATATTATCGATGTAAAGGAGTACATATTTTTTAAAACTTTCCTATCATCACATGTACATCTGATTTTTTCAATAGCTGCTTAAAATTCCATTGTATGGTCTTACCCGTACTTCTTCAACAAAAGTCCTTGACTTCTGTACAATTATGTTGCTGTCAGTTAGGCTTTCGTGTTTTAAAAATAGTGCAGACATAGTCCTTGTAAACTTATCTTGACATACTTTTATGAGAATATCTATGCGACGTATTCCTGGGTATGAAACTGTCGTGGTTCAGAGTGTGTATATTTAAATATCTATTCTTACTGGATGATGCTCATATCGAGGTATTGCTGACTTCATTTATTAGTGACCTATGTGGATACTCGTTACTCTCTGTTTACATCTTGAGAAAGGGAAGCAACCTTCTATGTAAGAACAACGTGGAACAAGCTCACTTTGCATATGAATTACCTTACATGTAAGGATTGCTTTCTCCAATGCCCTATGAAAAACGGCTACTGCTATTTTTTTTTTCCTAATAGTCTTTATTTTTTAGAGCAGTTTTAAGTTCACAGCAAAACTGAGCAGAAGGTACAAAAGTTTCCCACATACCCCTTACCCCTGGCCCCACACAAGCATAACCTCCTTTGTTATCAATAATCCCTAACAGACTGAGGCACCTTTTTTTTTTTTTTTACAAGCATAAAATTGATGAATCTGCATTGACACATCATTATCACGCAGAGCTCACAGTTTATATAAGGGTGTACCCTTGGTGGGGTACATTCTAATGGTTTTGACACATGTGTAATGGCATGCCCCCACCATGATAGTATCAGACTGTGTATCTGCACTACCCTAAACAGCCTCTGTGCTCTGGCTATGCATCTCTCCCTCCCCCGACCCCCAGCAGCCACTGACCTTTTTGCTGTCTCCATAGTTTTGTCGTTTTCATACAGTATGTAGCCCATTTTAGCCTGGCCCCTTTCACTTGTCAATATACATTTACATTTCCTCCATGTCTTTTCATGGCCTGATATCTTATTCCTTGTAAGTGCTGAATGATATTCCATTGTCTGGACATACCACAGTTTAGCTATTTACCTACTGAAGGACATCTTGGTTGTTTCCAAATTTGGTTAACTAGGAATAAAGCTTCTATCAATATCTGTGTGCAGGTTTTTTGTGTGAACATGAGTTTTCCACTCTTTGGGTTGCTGCTAACATTTTATTAACTTGGGCATGGCCTCCCTTGTGAGGTCTGGCAGTGCTCTGGTGCTGGCTGCCCTGAGAACTCTCAAGAGTGTTTTGTAACCAGCCCTGGGATTTTGCTCCTGTCAGTGGTAACTGCAGCTTCCTAAGAGGAGTCTGTGATGAAATCGTTGTGCAGAGGTGTAGATGGTAGCATAACATGTCTTTTGGAATACTGTAAGTTTATTCAAAGAGAGGAGAGGGTGAAGAGGGTTACAAGTGAGACCCGTTGTTCCTGATACTTTGCTTGTGGAAACTCCTTCCCTTACAACTGCAGAGAAATCAGAATTAGAATTCAGATCTGGATTACCATGTTTGTTTATGTTTTATTATTTTTCTTAAAAAATGATTCTTTGTGATTCTGAACACAGTTTATTTGCATATCTAAAACTATTTTCTTTGTTATTAATTTACTGTTAGAATGAATCAGATTTTATATAAATTTTAATAGTTGACATTATTTCAGATATTAATAGTTTATTAAGCTTATTAATAGCTTAATAGTGTATTAAGATTAACTATGTGAGAAGGACTTCATTTTGTACACCACCCCATTTATTTTTAAAAGCCATCTTATAGAATAAGAAAACTGAGAATTTGCATGAGAGATAAGGAAAATTACAGAGCTGATACATGGCTGGGGTAAGGTTCAAAGTGAGGTTCCTCTTCCTTCAATGCTCACACTTTTTCACAATACTGACCAATTTTTATTGAATTCATCCTTGGGGATATTGTGGAGGATAATGCATTCGTACTCTGGTGAAGAGAGAGACAGATAATTGCTGTAATTCTCTGGAAATCACAGGAGCCTAGCCTAAGTCCATTCTGTCTCCATCAAATAAGCATATTCCTTACAGCACTTGCCATACATATCATGTACTTTAGCACTAAATTACAGACTGTTGTACTGCTTGCTGTTTTCCTTTCCATGGGTTTATATCATCTCTTTTGAAATTTGTAATAAAGTCTGTATCCAGTAAATCTCCCTCCCCCCATCCACTCCATTTTGAAGCAGTTTTAAGATGACAGCCAGTCAGTGAATATTCTCTGGGTGTGTGCTAAGCGCAAGGCACTGTTTTTAGACTCTGGGGATAGAGCAGCAATCAAAACAGCCTGTGCCTTCCGAAAATTTACGTTCCACTGGAAAGAAAACAAGGAAACAAGCATGCTCTAAATAAACAATTTCAGATAATGATATGTGTCACACAAAAAGTAAACTACTAGTTAATGTAATAGAAAATAGTTTGGAATATGAAGGACCTGATATTTCCCTGGGGAAGAGAGGGCTGAAATCTCTGAGATGGTAGCACTGGAGCTGAGACTTGACCCTTCAGAACAAGATGCCAGGTTGGAGGACCTGGGAGAAGTGAACTCTGCTCAGAAGGAATAAGAAGTGCAAGGAACTTGACATGGGAACTAGCTGGGTGTGTTTAAGGACAGATGAAAGTCTGATGTAGTGGGGTGGCTGGGTCCAAGTACACATGGCAAAGAGAATGGTGGAGTAAGGTAGCCACAAGTCATGTGGACCTGAGTCTGAACTTCATTCAAATCAGAACAGGATACCAACACAATGTTTTACATGGGGGAGTGGCGTGATGTGTTTTATTCTACCTATTAGAACCAGTACACCAGTTCTGGGAGGATGGAGAGCAGCAGAACAAGTGCAGTAGAAGTCATTGCTGTGGCTCAAGAAAGAAACGATAGGTCTTGGACAAGCATGCAACCGTCAAGAAATTAAAAGTGATCACATTGGGATAGAGACAGTGGGAAAGACTGATGGATGATTTGTGAGGTGTGAGGGGGAACGGTGATAGGATCACCCCCCAAGACTGCGCACTGTGGGAAGATCCTCGTAGAGCGGTGTCCTTTGCCGAGATGTGTAAGTGCTGAGCAAGAGCTGACTTTTCAGGGTTGGGGTAGGGTGGGGAGATGAAAGGCTTTGCTTGAGTACTGTGAAGTCTGCGTCACCTATGAGCCTGGGAGAGGTCGGGCGGGACCTGCAAGTATATTTGCTCCAGGGTTAGACATATGAATGTGGGAGGTACTGAGCCTATCATTGGTAGTTACAGCCATGGCTTTAATGAGGCCACCCAGGGAAAGGTCTTCCTCTGGTTGATGAAGAGAATGGGACACACACGACAGAGCCCTGGAGCCTCTAGCAATTAGAAACAAGAAGGGAAGAGGCAGGAAGCAAATCGAGAGAGACAGTGAAGGAGGAAGGAAATGACAAGAGAGTGGTGTCAGGGAAGCAATGAATGGAAGCAGGATCAACGAGGGAAAGTGAAATCTAGGTCATTTTTTGTTTGTTTGTTTGCTTGCTTTTGGTTTGTTTGATTTGTGAGATGTATTAAGGCATGCTTGCATGCCCAAATAAATAACCTGGTCAAAAAAGAAAACTCATGAGAGAAGGGCTAACTTAGGAAGGGAAGGGTGGGTAGGAGGGTTGAGATAAGCCATCAATGTGGCTAGGCTGGCCCTTCCTGCTAGAGTGAGCACTTGGCTTGGCTCTCTGCACTGGAGAGAAGGTAGTCTATGCACTCAGATGCAGGCACAGAGGGAGGTGGCTTTGTGGATGGGTAGATGAGGTAGTTCTAGTCTGTTTCTGTTATGTCCTAAAAATATGAGGAAGTCATCAGCTAAGTGTGGGGGTGAGGAAGAAATATTGGAGATGTGAAGAGAGAAGATTGCATGAAATCATCTTAGAGAGTGGGAGAGTGAATTTTCCTAGGGAAGCATCAGTGGGTGTTTTTAAAAATCTGAACAATAGATTTGAGTCTCAATGTATTCCTCTTTCCAGTTGCATGATGTTGGAAAAAGCAGCTTAAATACTTTAAACTTCATTTCCCATCAGTGCAATTATTGTGGGTTTTTTGCATAACATCTATGAGATGTTGGTTACCTTCATATACACTTTCCAATTTATTCTGTGAAATTGGGAGAATGACACCTACTAGAAAAGAGATTATTTGGAAGAACTAAATATCTATATGAAAAGGCTTTGCAAACTGCAAAAAACAAGGCACTTAAAATATTTTCCTGCCATTATTCTTATTCACAAATCCTGGCTCAAACTATTTAGTGCTTGATTGATTTTTAGAATTCCTTCTAGTTTGATTCCTATATCTGAAGTTTGGAAATTGAGCTTGTGTTTCTCTACAAGAAAAACAAGATGTTTAACACAGAAAAAGGTTCTTAACATTCCTCGGATTCTGGCATTTTCTTGAAATAAAATTAGGTACGTGTTTTGAAATGTCAAGTTTTCAAATAGACTCCTACAAACCCGCTGTGAAGTTGTTCCCTTTGCTTTGCTACCTTCTGCATACACACCTTCAGTTTTGTTCCAGGTGTCCCAGCTCCAACCCCACATTCCTGTGCCAGGAATCACAATGACCCATGCATGCATTTCCACATCACCTTTCTTGCAAGAAGTTTAAAGCACTTGGCAAGCATTACTGCTGGAGTAATAATAGTTCTTCGGGTTTGTAGAGCTCCAGCTTTCCCTGGAGCTTACAATCTGCATGCATATTACCTGATTTAGTCTCCCATCACCGTCTTGGAGCAAACATTAGTATTAGACTTGCAGACAGGAAAACCGAGGTCTTGAAAGTTTACAGGCCCAGCTATATCATTTGCTTTTTATGTCCTTCTTCCTAACTTTCCAGCTTCTAGCAGTCTTTTGAGGCCCATTGCAGCCTCTCTGCACCGTGAAACCTTTCCTGTTAACCACAGTAATAATTGATTCTGCTCCCAAACTACTTACATCATTGTGCTCACAGCAGCCCCATACACTCTGGTACTGCAGTCCAGTGGGAGGTAATGTGGTACAGTAACTAGGAAAGAAGACACATCAGAACAAAACTTGAGCTACAAGTAAACTCCACCATATGCTAGCTGTTATTTAAAATCTCTGAACCTCTATTTCCTTACTAGCAAAAATCGCAAGGCTATTATGAAGGAGAAGGCTGATTTATGCAAAGTGCCTTACTAGCAGAGTTCCTACCATGATTGGCACTCAATGAATCATAACTCATGGGTGACAATAAAAGTGTATTTTATCGTTTACTAATTGTTTCACATGAATATGCTTTTCACTCTTTAATAATAATGAAGTCCTGCAGGAAACGACCAATATCATATTATGGAATGGAATTCTTAGGTTTTCCTTCTCTTCATGCAATTTTAATCAATGCAGCCAAGTTACACATTTTTCTCTAAATAATTATTTGGTTTTGAGGTGGAGTTTTTTATATTTCATTCATCTTTAAATGCATTGTCATCTCTGTTATTTCTCTTATTATTGCGCCATTAATCCATGGTTTAATGTCTGCATGTTACTGAGTTTGCAGATGTATAATTTTAAATGTGTATTGTTATATTATATATTTTAATTGGATTAGATTGTAGTCAAACCTGTATGTCCCTATGTGGTTAACTCCTTGAAATTTAAAGAGGTCTCTCTTGTGACATAATGCAGGTTAGATTTTTATAAATACTCCAAGTGTGCTACAGAAGTATGAGTATCCTTGGCTATGTCCAGTTCACATGGTCACATTGCACAAAATTTTTCCTATGCATAAAACATATCACTTTGCCTTTCTTCTCTTTCCCATATGGAAATATGTATACATTTATATGTTACTGTAGTAGGAAAGTTGGAATTTCACCTGAGTTTCTTTAGAGAGGTTTTTAAAAAAAGGTCCTATGTAGGATAGAGCATAGAGACAGGGAGTATATTTTGGACATAAAGAAAAGGGAAGATGCTTATCAAGTAACTGTTGTGTACATAGTTCTTTAGATATGTTCCATCTTAATTCCCATTTGGAAAAGGCACATTATCTTCATTTTAAAGATAAGGAAACTGAGACTTAGAAAAAGTAAGTTAGATTTCTGAAGCCACAAATCTATTTAATTGGAACACTGGAATTTCAATCCAAGTTCATCAGTGTGCAAAATCTGTATCCTTCCTCTGAGGAAGTAGAAAAGTAACTAAGTAGGCAAATGTTAGATAAACTGTGGATTTCTTGGCCCTCAGCTTTGTTCTTCCTCTGCTATTTGATTCCCCCAGACTTCTATCCCACAAAGTAGCGAGATACTATTCATGCCCTTGCAATCCAGGTTTCCTATAAATGAGGTGCTCACCTTGTTTGAAACTCAGAATCACAGACTCTACATTGTAAGTAAACTTGGCAATAGTTTAATCTAGTTCTCACCCTTGGCTGGAATCCCCTCTCTGGTAACATACCTGCAGAGGCTTGAAAATACTCAGGGATAGTGATGTTGCTACCTCATCAAGCACTCTCTTCCATAGTTGAACAGCATTTCTGCCAAGAAGGGCCAGGGATGATCTCAGAGGCAGGTGCCAAGCCCTTTCTTTTGTGATCACCACGCTGTGCCTACCTTTTCCATCCACAATTCCACCCCGACAAGTGAGAGTACAGATAGGTTGAACAATCCAGAAGAAGACAGAGAGCGAGTGATTACAAGTCACTTTGCAAATGGCAGGCACCCAACCCTTGAGTAAGAGGTCCTCTACCACACCTTAGTTTTTGTCATAAAAGACATTTCATTTGAATGTGAATTAAAGGTATGAATTTGGTTTGTATGTGGATGAGGAAAGTTTAACATGAAAACCAGGAAAAAAAAAAAAGACATTGGTGGATAAAGATGATGGTTGTGTTTGTTTTTACGGCAGGCATTAATGGTAGAGAAAACGTATCATTATTATGAACATAATCTAATAGTGAATATGTGCCTATAATTCATTGTGCCATCCACCCTGCTGAGAATTTTGCATGCATCATTTCTCTTTACCCCACTTCAATCTTATGAGATACACATGCCTATTATCTCTGGCACCCATGACCAAACTAAGTCCCCTTTTCCTCCCACTTGTCACAATTGTGCAATATAAGAATTTAAGTAGTTTAATCTGCAATTAATAACTACCTCCCCCATAAGACTATATTCTCTGGGGGCAGAATCCATGTCTTCCTTTTTTATAACTGTATCTTCAGTACCTTGCACAATGCTTGCTGCATGAGTAGGCACAGACATATTTTTTGGATAAATGAATCTGCTTTTACAGATGTTTAAGTAGTAAGTAAGTGGCAGAATCAGTATATAATTCCAGACTTGCCTAAGCCTCTTAAGTGCTGCAATAAATAAATGTGTACTTCCTTTTTGGGCAGGAATAATCATATATATTCCTAGAGGCAAGCAAAGTGTCCCATCCCCAAGAAGTGCCCTCTGAGGACTCTATCCCTGGAGAGGGTCACATTGTCCTACCAACCTCCACTTCCTTTTTTATCGTGTTCTGAGATAATACATTCATTCTTTGTTTGTTTGTTTGTTTTCTGCCTTTTGGCTATGGATTCTTTCAGAGTACGTCATTCAGTTTGTATCTCCATAATGTTGAGCCCATAGACAACATCGAGGTTTGTTGAATGAGTTAATGAGTGAGTGAGTAAGTGAACTGCCCAGGCTGAGTGCACCAAGAGATGTACAGTCAGTTAACTTTGTTCATTGAGCTGCATTTCCTGTGGACTGATGGAGGGAACTTCACTGTCCTTCTCTTTCACATAGTCTCCTGGAACCAAATGCCTGCCTTTGTATGATAGCTGCTCAGAATTACCTAAGGCTGAAGAAACAATGTTGTTTAAATTTCTTTTCCATTGTGTGAAGGTCATTGGCCAGTAGAAAGATACTATTCATGCCCTTAAGAAGTTTGCAATCCAGGTTTCCTATAAATGAGGTACTCACCTTGTTTGAAACTCAGAATCACAGACTCTACATTATAAGTAACCTTGGCAATAGTTTAATCTAGTTCCTTGGCTGGAATCCCCTCTCCTGTAACATACATGCAGAGGCTTGAAAATATTCAGGGATAGTGATGTTGCTACCTCATCAAGCACTCTCTTCCATAGTTGAACAGCATTTCTGCCAAGAAATGTTTTAATTGTTCTGAGCTAAATCTTTCTTACAATAACTTCATCCAATTTGCTGTAGTTTACAACTCTACAAAAGAAGTTGCAGCCTTCTTCAATAGCTATCTGATGGTAATTCTGACCTTCCCTTTCACCTTTCCCCCCCCACACTTTGACAGTCTATTTCCATATAGAATCCTCAGTGCTTTCAGTGTTCCTCTTGTGATTATTTCAAATCTCTCCCCAGTTTTGCTCACTTTTCTGATCATGCTCCGTAGGTTCTCCCCAAAAATGTGCCACTCCCCTGCAATGGAGTGGATGTTCGTGTCCCCCCAAAATTTATATGTTGAAACCCTAATCCCAATGTGATGGTATTTAGAGGTGGAACCTTTGGAAGGAAGGTCATTAAGTCATAAGAGTGGAGCCCTAATCATGGGATTAATGTTCTTATAATCAGAGGCCAGAGGGCTAACTTGCTATCTTCTTACCATGTGAGGATAAAGCAAGAAGATGGTTATCTCTAAACGGTGAAGAGGACCCTTACCAAGAACCCCACCATACTGGCACCCTGATCTCAGATTGCCAATGTCCAAAACTATGGGAAATAAATGTGTGTTGTTATGTTTAAGCAACCTAATTTATGGCATTTGGTTATAGCAATCAGAGGTAAGACCCCCTGCCTCCCACCAAATCCTAGTTGTGGCCTGATAAAGATGAGTACAGAGCCCCACTAGAATGTTATCTTTTCTGCTGGGGATAGCAAAGTCATGCTTAAGATATTTTGGCTACGATGCCTCACCAATAATTTTCTTCAAATCTATTATTTCTATTTCTGTTTTTTTTGTCTCTGAGCTTATACTCTGAGATCGAAGCACACAGAATGAGGACCAGTTTCAAGCTCCTTCTACAGCCCTCCTATCTTAGCCACAGTGTCCTGAAAAATAAAGTCTGAGTCCAAAGCTTTTGCTGGAGAATGCAATCCTAGAGAATCAGGAGTGAGGGAAAATGGGATGGAGGCAGGAAAACAGGGAAAGTCGTTCTGAAGGGGTGACATTTCAAACTAGCCACCTCTCCTCATAGGCTTCAGAGTGGCCGTAGGAAGAGACTACACTTTATAACAGTGTGTCTAGAGGATGAAAAGAAAAGAATTTGTCCTCCAACTCTGTCATTGATGTGTTAACTCCCTATGCTTTCAGATGAACATTTGTGAGCACAGACTGCCTCCTAAAGGCATCATGCTTCAGGAGCAGGACTCCGGAGATGTGTGGCTTGGGCATGAGCCAAGGTGCTGTCAGATGGTGGCTAGGCCAGCTGAAGGCTCGGGAAGCAGTGGCTTCAGAGGGACTCCTGGTCTGCAGTGACCGCAGTCATTGAAGCTACCACCAGAACCCTGGGTTGCAAAGCACGGCTGATGCCACTGCAGAAAGGCAAGCATGCAGTTCCGCAGGGACCTCTGAGTGCAGCCCATCTCACTTCCTGTGGGCTCTAGCCTTCCCATGTTTTTAGCAAAAGCCTTGGCTTTTAAGAAGCTTAGCGAGCCAGCCTTAACTTACGCATCAATTCCCTGGGAAGGCATTTTCTGAACCTTCATTTGAGGCGCAGTGCCAGGATTATATGGTCTCAAAATACTTATATGTTCCTGCTCCTCGCCTTTCGTAATCGTGCATTCACTTGTGTGAATATTTGCTAATGTCCATCCCTGGTCTGACTTCAAGCACCAAGCACGGGGCCTTTTTTTTTTCTTTTTCTTTTTCTTTTTTTATTTTTATTTATTTCTTTATTTTGAGATAGAGTATCACTCTGTCTCCCAGAGTACCGCTCTGTCTCCCAGAGCGAGACCTCCACCTTCCGGGTGCAACCTCTCTCGCTACAACCTCTCTCGCTACAACCTCTCTCGCTACAACCTCTCTCGCTACAACCTCCACCTTCCGGGTTCACGCGATTCTCCTGCCTCTGCCTCCTGAGTCGCTGGAATTATGGGTGCCCATTGTCATGCCCGGCTAATTTTTGTATTTTTAGGAGAGATGAGGTTTCACCATGTTGACCAGGCTGCATGGGGCCCATTTTTATGCTCACCATTATTCCTACAGCCTCACAGAATCCTGGACACAAAGAAAGACTTCAGGGTTTATTCATTCCTGAAGCAAAGCGGCTGAACTATGTCAACAGGACCAGACAGCTGGAGGAACGCCATATTTTCTTCTACATCTCTTTTTTCCAAAATCTTATTTCAATGGAGTCAAACTCAATAAGGTGAATTAAAGGAAAAAGAGCTGACGCAAACAAACAGAAACCTTTTCTGTCCTGTCATGTTTACGTGCAGATAAGAAGTGCAAATAAGGAGTTTAAAAAGCTAATAAAGTGTTTTGCTTGAAAAAAAATGTGTTGCCACAACTTGGAGAAAAGACTGGCTGCTGCAAATATTAATGTAATTCACTGTCCGTTTTTCCAAATTTCACTCGAAATAAAATACTCAGTTTTTTTAAATGATTGATTATCAATAATAAGAATGTAATGCTTAGTGTCTGTGACATTCTTTTGACACTTTTCAAGTAGTTCCTGCTATAGCTAGTTAACCCATAGGTTTTGTCTCTTGCCTTCGAAAATGTGTTTTTCTCTTTTGTTTTTTACAGTTAGACCAGTTTCATTTTTGTCAGACAAAAAAAAATTCATATATGTTTAACAAATCAGTTAATTATTCACATAGTGGAGATTCTGGTCTCAGTTGCTTTGACACAAAAAACAAGGCATATCTGCCTTCCACAAGTAGTAGAGATGCAAGTAAATAAAAGAAGCAGCAGCGCAACCTTTTTTGTTTGTTTTGAATAATAATTTAGACTGGGTAGAGTGGCTCATGCCTGTAATCCTAGCACTTAGGAAGGCTGAAGTGGGAGGATCACTTGAGGCCAAAAGATTGAGACAGTCTGGGCAATAGAGCAAGACCCTGTCTCTACAGAAAAATATGAAAATTAGCTGGGTGTGGTTGTACCTGCCTCTTGTCCCAGCTACTTGGGAGACTGAAGCTGGAGGTTCTCTTGAGCCTGAGAGGTCAAGGCTGTAGTGAGCCATGATCGCACCACTACAATCCAGCCTGGGCAACAGAAGGGGGCGAAATCTCCAAAATAATAATAGTAATAATAGTAATAACAATAGTAATAATAATTTAAACAGCAACAACAAAAAAAAACACTTGGGTTGTTTGTCAGCCCAGAGTCTCTTTCAGCTAAAAAATCCGAAGTATGAGTGTCTCCAAAGCACGACCAATGATAACAAAAGGGAGATGAGGCTGAATCAATCTTTCCATTGATAATCAAAGGGCTAGGCCCTCTCCCTGGCTCTAGATAATCCAACTGCCGACAGAGTCAACTCCTAGATCTTTCTCTGCCTTCCTTTTTTTATTTTTCTTTGTGATTTTGACTTCTCATCTGCATCCTCTGATTAACTTCTCGCCTGTCAACCAAATAGCTTAGCAGCTAATCCTGAGAGTGGCTTCTGACTCTAAATTTAGTTACATCTTATCGATGATACAGAAAGGGTTACCTTCCAGCACAGGATTCTCTACTAAAAAGCCATGACAGCCCACCTGTCCCTGCTGCTTTCAGTGGGAGGTTACTGGTTAGCCCCAATCAGATAAATATTATGAGAAATAACACCAAGAGGACAAAAGTAAACAGAAACGTACTGGAAGCATGTGTAGAGTACACAAAGCAGAGTGTACTAGGGTGCAGTTAATCAACTAGGCTCAAACACCTGGAAAATACTTCTTTTTCTAGTAGCTGAGGCAAAAATGGCAACGTGTCAGGTTGCACTAACAGAAAATGCCCATTTAGCTGTGCAGTAAATTCATTATTTTTTTCTATAATTACACTCAAGGAGAAAGTATTTGGCCAAACCCTTATACAAAAACACTGGGTGTTATAATGCATAGTATTTTGAATAGTGGTTTTATAGGTGGTGCATACACTGTGTGATACAATATATACAATATATAAAAACGAGACTGGACAATATTTTTGCACAACATTCAGAAAGACATACCTACTTTCTATAAAGGCAGAGGACTAGAATTGAGAAATTTCTATGAAATTATTTCTGTAAGGGAGATAAAAAATATTTGTGTTAGACATGGGTTCAGAGAACTGCTGGTTCCAGTATTACTCCGCATGGTCTAGAAAAGTTAAATTCTGAAGCCAAACCAGCAGCAGTTTAAATCTGCTTCTACATATTAACTGAAATGTGGCCTTGGACTAGTTATTTGAACTCCATGGATCTAGATCTTCATGTATGAGATGGGTATAACAAAATATACCTCACAGAGACTGTCTAGGAAATTAACTAAAATAATATATTTCTAGTTTGCATTTTAAAAATACCTGTTACATAACAGATACACCATTTGTTAAGAAGAATGTATAAACAGTAAGGTATTTTAGATCTTTGAGAAATTTTAGATGTTAATATATTAACATATTTAGATATGCTAATTAGAATATAACATTTAGAAAATTTAAAATGGAAAGAAGACGACACAATGGGATCATAAAAATGGGTGGACGTGATAAAGTCGTCTTTGTGACTTTTTGACCTGTTCATATCACTTTTTACCTGATGTAACTCAGGCAGTAAAAACAAAAAGCAGCCACCTCCCCTCATCGTCTTCTCTAAATTGCCACCTGCATTGGGCAAATGGCTATTTGTCAGTCCGCCTCATTGCTTTTTTTGCAGCCTCTGAGTCTTTTGTTTTAACTCTTGTGGAAAAAATTAAAAAAACAAAAAGGACCGGTGACAGTCCTGTGAATCCAGAGCACTTGCTGTTCTTACCGAGAAAAAAAGAAAGGGAGGACGGGCGCGGTGGCTCAAGCCTGTAATCCCAGCACTTTGGGAGGCCGAGACGGGCGGATCACGAGGTCAGGAGATCGAGACCATCCTGGCTAACGCGGTGAAACCCCGTCTGTACTAAAAATACAAAAAACTAGCCGGGCGTGGTGGCGGCACCTGTAGTCCCAGCTACTCGGGAGGCTGAGGCAGGAGAATGGCGTGAGCCCGGGAGGCGGAGCTTGCAGTGAGCCGAGATCCGGCCACTGCACTCCAGCCTGGGCGACAGAGTGAGACTCCGTCTCAAAAAAAAAAAAAAAAAAAAGAAAAGAAAAGAAAAAAGAAAGAAAGGGAAAGGTGAGAGCAGGCACTGAAAATGACAGGAAAATAAGACAAAGAGTAAGTGATCAAAAGTTGCAGAGAGTCAGGGAGGTTAGAGAAAAGCATGAATCTGGATGAAGGACACAGCACAAAGTGACTTCTCCTATCTCTGTTCTGTGCCCAGAAAATTTAAATTGAGGCATAAAGGTATTTATCATGGGAACCTTTTAAAGGACCAATTAGCATTTACTATACACCAAGATTGCTTACTGTGAAGAAATGTTAGCAGGAATGACGAACTATAAAAGCTGATGAGGAAAAGGTCAAATAATCTAAGCAGGATTACTCTGGTATATGCTCAACCACTGCCCATGATGATGGAAAGAAATAGCTTTGATTGCCTTTAAAAGGAAAACAGTTAAAAGATTACTAATCTTTTAAACCAGTTGTCTTTACAAATATCTAGGAATAGGTCAATTAAATGAAATATCTAAATACTCAGAGAGTAAGTTGACAAAACCAAAATCTCTTTAATGGAGACAGAGCTATAATGCATTTTGGCAGCTTCATTGGGAATTAAGACTGAGATTATATCATAAAGAAGTAAAGCCATATTGAAATTTATTCATACAACCCTGTCATCTCTCTCAGAATCCCTAGCTCCTGCTCTGAATAATTTGTTCAGATATGCTTCTTAAGCATGGTATTTGAATAAATCTGGCTTTCGATTTGCATTTTGTTGTTCTTTGCCAAAAAAAGAAAAAGAAAAAAAGAAAAAGAAAAAGAAGGAGGGAAGGGAAAAAGAAAGGAAGGCAAGGAGAATGAAAAAAAGAGAACAAAACCAAAGCCAAAAACAAGCTTTGGTTGGCTTGCTTTAGCAATGTGGGTCTCAGGTTAATTAAGGAATTTTAAAGAAGCACCTTTGGCTTAACGCTCATCAGAACTCTTCCTTAAATATATTCAGGCAAGTACAGACAACTAAATCTGATGTGGACCGATCCCAGGACAATTTTCAAAGTTGTTTAGCTTTTTAGATTACCGTGTAAACAATTTTTAATTCTTATTTTATTTTATTATTTTTTGTGTTGTTTTGTGGTTTTTGTAATCCCAAAACTTTTCTGTTAGTTTCCTTATCTTGTAATCCAAAAAGAAGAATGGGAGAACCTCGTTAAGTGAGCATAGTTTTATTAGATTCGAATCCCCGCCGATTTACTGTTGTAGATTGCAGAGTCATGCGTGGAGGCCGTGTGCAATGTGGCATGCGGCATCCTCAGATGTCATACTTCTCTCTAATTTCCAAATGACAATTAGCCAACCCACCATTTCCCATGACTTCTCTGACTCCTAAAGATTTCTGAGAGACCCCAGTGATTGCTCATGTGCTCTTCAAATTCACCTTGGCTGTTGCTCTTCATCTCAGCTGGGACTCCTGCCCTTTTTGCAGTGTCAGAATAGACTATTCCAGTCTGTTTTCATAATTCTCCAAAGACTAGGTAAGACTTAACTGTAAGGCTTGGAGACAAGGAGAAGGTTTGCATGTAAGTCAAAGCAAATTACACACAGAAAGCTTTATACTGACTATTATATGTTAAAGATGCTAGACCCATGCATGGGGTTCAGCCTCCAATGCCAGGCAACCCTGCTGGACTTCTCTGCTTCACCCATAGTATGACACTCTGTTGTATGGATTCACTCAGCTGCCCCTACAGGGTGCCAAAGGTCAAAGGCATTTGACCAGATCTCCTGCACCCCAAAACTATGGGTGCATACAAACTTACCGTAGGGACTACGTAAAGAGGGGCGGGATGTAGTTCCGCCAAGCCCAGGCTCAGGCTCTCTCTGGGACATCCCATTGTGTCAGGCTGCACCTCACCTGAACAGGGATATGGCTTTACTTTGGTAAAACCAAGGGGCACACTGAAGTTTTGTGATTTATTTTCTGCAAAGTAAATTTGCAATTCTTCTCTATATATGAATGAACAACACTGTCAGCTTTAAGCTAGCAGTTTATCCTGGCTTCTAGTCACCAAGATTTTAAAATGTTTTGGGTAAGTTAGAGAACCCAGCTACATTATATATGAAATAACTGTTATAGCTATTATATGTTTTCTGTAGTCATTAATAAAAGGTGAATAGGCTAGGCATGGTGGTTCACACCTGTAATCCCAGCACTTAGGGAGGCCAAGGTGGGCGGATCACCTGAGATCAGGAGTTCAAGACTAGCCTGGCCAACATGGTAAAACCCCATCCCTACTAAAAATACAAAAATTAACCGGGCATGGTGACTGGCACCTGTAATCCCAGCTAATCAGGAAGTTGAGGCATGAGAATCGCTTGAGCCCAGGGGCAGAAGTTTCAGAGAGCCGAGATGGTGCCACTGTACTCCAGCCTGGAGTACAGTGAGACTCTGTCTCAAAAAAGAAAAACAAAAAGATAATAAATAAATACAAAAAGATGAATACAGAGCATGAAAAGAGGAGAGACAGGAATGAAGGAATGAGACATCTCTGGACAAGCACTACAAACAATTTCTGACAGAGAATGGCTTAGACTTCCATGGACAATTTGACCCCAAGTGGCATATTAACAGGAAGGAAAAGTTGTATATTGAACACTCAATGAGGATTTGCTATATTCAGGAACTTGCAAGTAATTGACATACCCTTTGCCTTTCATTCTTCAAACAGCTCTCTGATAAACCCAGTGTTGTCATTCGCATTCCACAGAGGAGAAAACAAAGGCTTAAAGTGGTAGAGTAGTTTGCCCAGGTCCCATTGTGGTGAGGACAAGATTGCAGCCCATCTGCTTTTCCTTCACCCTTCCTTCTGACTGCATCGCCTCTGCCAAGACACATGCATTCTGCTGCCCACCAAAGGAATCTTGTGAAGCTCCAATTCAGGCTCAGTATCCCACTAAAGTATCAGAGCTTCAGGTAGTGGCAGTCTTTTACATGCTATACATATTTATAATTCAGTAAAATGCATAATAAAATGCTCTTGATCTTACCCTGTGATAAATGCTGGGATGAAATCATCTTCCAACAATTAAATTCACCCAAGAAACACAGAATCTTATAGAGGAAGCAAACATGCCCATTGATAAAGCAAAGGAACAAACAAAGGTGGAATTGGGGAAGGGAATGTATATATAAATACCTGAGATTTCTGCTCTAAAAATACACATTCTTTTATAATGAAGGTCAAGTATGTACACACATAGTTATAATACAAAATAGAAAGAATCGAGTGGATGAGAGATTGAGAAATAATGTGCCTTGGCAGTATAGAGGAAAGAGAGAGCGTGCCTCCCAAGAAGCAACAGTGTTGAGCAGAGAGAAAGTCAGTTTGCACAGGGGGACAGACCTGGGCTCACATCCCAAGTCCACTGTGGGCAACTTACTGGATGTCAGTTCTCAGTTTCCTCATTCCCAAAATGCCCAGAAACAGCATAGGATATGACAAAAGACTGATGTGAAAACATGCACCTGGATCATTTTCTACATCCAATAAATATTCTCTCTGCTCTCCTGCTTAGAAAATTAGGACTGTTTAATAAAGGAGTCAGTATTTGACGTGAGCCTGAAGAATAACTACAATTTAACTAAACGTGTGGAACTAGCCATAATAGTAGTTAACACTTATATAGGTCACATACTGTGCCAAAACTTCATACTTCATGCTAGAACTGTTCTAAGCAATATCTAAACACTATGTCAATGTATATGGCATATTACATAGAATAATTCTGGCATAAATTATTAGAATACATGTTAACTAATATGCATACATATATTTATATTTCTACACACACACGCACGCACATGCACACACACACACACACACTCACCATCCTCTTGAGAAACGCACTCTTGTCCCCATTTTAAAGTTGGGCAAATGCTAGAATAGAAAAGCTAAGTGTGTGCCTGAATTCTCACATCCAGTAAGTGGGAGGGCAATGACTGAACCTAGGCAATGTGCCCCAGAGTCCATCATCAACACCTTGCTACAGTGCCATGCAGTAGTAGCACCAAGACCCTAAAACAAGACTGCATGTAATGTGTCTGGCCAGTGACATTGAGTAGTCTAATTTTTTGGAGTTTAGAGTACATTCAGGGATTGTGAGAAATAAGACTCAAAGCAGAACAGGGCCAGCTAATAAGACCTTGCAAGTCAAGCTAAGGAACTTCCATATGCCTGTCTGGCTTGATTCAAACATTGTCAACAATGAAATCAGACCAAGTATAGAATTACCAAGCTGGATAGTCTGAAAATCACTATTTAAACTTGGGAATGAAGCAAAGTATAAACAGAGCCTGAGTGTTCCTTAACACAGCAAGGTCCAAACACATTTATCCAGCGTTAATTCCTTGCATTCAATATGGGGCGTGCAGACCTCCCTGGTATTGGTGCAGAGGAGGTGCTGGAAGCATGATTAATATCGGCAGTGGAAGCACTGTTGCAAACTATTGGAGAAGGCTAATCAATTCACAGTTCTAGGGGATCCTTTTTTTCTGGATACAAAATGCTTTAATAAATATGTTGTAAAGAACTGAAGTGAAATGCAGGCTACGACAAGCATTATTTCCTTCCCCCCCTTTTCTCCTTTTTAAACAATTTTATCAATTCAAAAATAGCTTGCTACTTTAAAGGCAGTGTCAGAGTCTTGTTTTCAATTTTATACTTTTTCTAATGAATAGTTGGATCTAGATGCTCCAGAAAGCAATTAAAATAAACAAAAATTCACTGAATTTCTTAGTTGAGTAAATTCACTTTAATGTGAACTGGGGCTTGAGATAGATCTTTCCATATGTGAATTCAATACCCCTGCTAACCTGTCAACAACAACAATAATAATAGCCATAATGATAATAATAACAACTGTTTAATATACATTTGGTGTTAGAATACAGGTCTCCCAGTATTTTGCTGCAGGACTTTTTGTCTTGAACTACAACAATCTGTGCAGAAAAAGGCCAGTCAGAGTCAAATGCAGAGAATAATGAGCCCTACTTAGGCTGCTGACCAGAAGTTAACATTGAGCATCGCTGCATCTCCTTGAGTCTCAGTCTCCTGTCTTAGGACATCACTATGTTGCAATGCTGAAAGCTGTCAGGCATTTTTATGTGGAAGAAAAAAAATTAGGTGACACTCTTGTGGATAGGAGAGGCCAGAGAATTTCTTTGACGCTGAATTTGCATAGTAAGCAAGTTTTTTTCTATTTAGATTGTGTGATTACTTGGTGCAGGTTGACAATGCCAGAGCCTTTCTGTCTTAGATAGTTCTAGCTGCTATAACAAATGTACAATATCCTTAAACAACAGAAATTTATTACCCACAGTTCTGGAGGCTGGACAGTCCAAGATTAAGGTGCTGGAAGATCCAGTGTCTGGTAAGAGCACTTTTCCTCGTGTGCAAGTGGCTATTTTCTCATTGCCTCCTCATATGAGGGAAAGCCAAAATAGGGCTAGTTCTTTTTCTATTCTTACGATGACACTAATTCCATCACAGAAGATTCATTCTCATGAACTAATTACCTCTCAAAATCCCCACTTCCTAATAATGTGACACTGGCATTAGGATTTCAGTGTATGAATTTGCAGGAGAATTCAGTCTATATCATCTTCTGCAAAGTCATCTTTGGAGGTCACTACAATGATGTTGTGTTACTCTAAAATATAAATAAATGTGTGACTGTTTAATATATATCATTCCTTTCCCATGGTATTGTTATCTCCATGTAATAGATGAATAGACTAAGATTCTGAAAGATGATATGAATGGCCTAAGGTGATACATGAAATAATGGTTGCAGGTGACTTTCAAGGGGATCTTTCTTAAAAGCCCAGTGGTTTCATCTTGCACATGTAGCCAGCGATCCAGTGACACTTCACAAGGGGGATCTAGGGATAGCAAGTGAAATGAAGAATGAAAAATCGCATCTTTGTAGAGCCACCAACAAAACATTGCCATCAGACTTCACATTTATCTTTAGCTCAAAGGAAATAATTTCATGATAACAGATACCTGAGTTAGACAAAATGTTTACATTTTTTGTGCTTCATAATAGACAAGCAGAAATTTCCTTTTGTGATGTCCTCTCCTTTCTTTGCACTGTGATTTATACAAAATTCCATTGAGTTTGTGGGAACAACCATATATTCTCTACCTTCTGTGTACTATAGTTTGTGCAGGTACCAGGGATGCAAAGTGAATCAGGGCAGTGACCCTCAAAGCACTTGCTGTCTAGAAGAGGAGACCAACCTAAATACAGACATTCCAGCTCCTTTGCTGATTTCCTTCCATGACGGCAAATACCACTAGGATGAACAAGGAGAGTGCCACCAGCTTCAACACAGAGGTTGGGGAAAAACAGAGCTGAGAAGATGCTTTAAGGAATTAGTTCCCTGTTGTGTTTGGGGGAACATCTCGCAGTTTGATATAACAGAAGGAGGACATGGAGAGGAGAGAAGAAGCAGGAGCTAATTTGGAAAGCAGAGGGCTTTATAGGGAATATTAAGAAATTTTTACTTTATCTTTTTTTGTTTGTTTGTTTATTTGAGATGCATTTTTGCTCTTTTTGCCCAGACTGGGGTGCAATGGCCCGATCTTGGCTCACTGCAACCTCCACCTTCCGGGTTCAAGCGATTTACCTGCCTCAGCTGGGATTACAGGCATGCGCTACCACGCCTGGCTAATTTTGTATTTTTAGTAGAGACGGGGTTTCTCCATGTTGGTCAGGCTGGTCTTGAACTTCCGACCTCAGGTGATCTGCCTGCCTTGGCCTCCCAAAATGCTGGGATTACAGGCATGAGCCACTGCGTCCAGCCCTACTTTATCTTAAAGGTAATGAACTCACTTGTCAGATTGATTAGATGGGAGTAACACTGGAGGCCAAACAATTGTCTAGAGGCTATTGCAGTGATCCAGGAAGGACATGATGAAGATGATGGTGAAGACGGAGGGAGGTGGGCCATATACCATGTACTGACTTGGGTTTCTATTTACTCAAGGCCAGACCTCAGAGCTTCCAGTAAATATCCAGTAATTCTGTCTCAATTTACCAGCCAAATGGGCAAGAGAAATTAATTCCTTTAGCTTGTAAAGTGTTTTCCTCCTTTCTCTCTTTCTTCTTTCTTCCATTATCCTTCATGTGTTCCTTTTAAAATCTGCCTCCTCAACTGCTCATTTTCCCTAGGAAAAGGAGAAATTCATTGCTTGGGCTACTTACAATTCAACAGAAAAAGTTGAAAGTCATCTAAGGAAAGAAAGGGAACAAACGAGTGAAGAAGAGAGGAGGAGATCGTGATAAACTTGGGCTAGTATGTGGTTTTGCCACAGGCTGTCAGTGAGCTTACATGTTCTCCGTAGAGTGCTAGTTTAAGATCCAAATCTCAATAACATGAATTGTTTAAAAAGACACATGATGTCTGCCTTCATATTCCTCTTTCCCACAAGAATCTGCTATCTCCTCAAATATTCCCGTTCAGGGAGGTGAAATTATCTTTGGAGAAAATTGACTGTAGGACAGGCAAGTTGGAGCTTTTCTGCTGGTATAGATGTTCATCCCTGGAAGTGAGCCTGGAAAGTTCTAAGGAGGAAATAAGGATGAGCGAGCATCCTAGATTTATTTATTCATCATTTGTTTCTCATGAAACCAGCACCAGCCTTAGCTTATTCTCTGGTCAATTAAGTATAAAGGATGGCAGAAACTAGAGCCCACAGTCTGTGGGTAGTTTGTGGGGTTAACAAGCTGACTCTCCGAGGTTTGGAATGGCATCAAGGATGAAACACAGACTTCATATACTGCCCATTCACTCCTTTTGATATTTCCACCTCAAATAATTTTGGATAGTCTGGGTAACATAGGGCTCGGTGAACCTTGAACATTGACACTTTATTATTTGTCTCTCTGAAGCACTGTAGCCTGACACTTAAGATTCCTAAATTCACTGTGATAGTAGAAGGAGCTCTAAACTATAATGTCATACCAGTTCCCTCTTAAACAAATGACATTTCATTGAGAACATTCCTCAAAACTCCTATCCTTTGTTTTCCATCCAAAGTCATGACCAGGAAGATCTCCCATTAAGACCTCCCATTAAGACATTATGTTCAGATTTCCATGGAACATTATTCCCACAAGATGCACCATGAAAACATAACAGGGCTTATAATGAAAAAAAAAATAGGGAAACCAATGCTACATATTATTTCTTCATTCAACAAGGACTTATAGGCCACCTCTTCTGCTTGAGATTTTAGGAGAATACTCTGCTCTCATGAAGCTTAGAGTGTCATGGCGGGGAGATAGACAAGTAAATGGATATATATATGCATATATTTAGTTTGTCAGGTGGTGATAAGTGTAGGAAAGAAAATAATGCAAGACAGAGAGAAAGAGAAATCGTGTTGGGAAGATGAAAAAGATTTGGCAAGATCACCTACTAAAGCCACTGCAATGCACATAAGAACGTAAAGGCGTTATGAAGACTAGCAGCCGTTTCATCTTTGTTTCTGTTTTTCTGTTTGCCCCAAGGCTTTACCCTGTAGACCTGAGTTAGCCTCTTCCTAGCTCTGGGCCTGGCCCTTGCTGCAATATCACTCCTTAACTCCAGATGCTCTAAGAGAAGGTCAGGCTGCCCTGCCAACTCCCATGCTCTAGTTCCCTACCTCATTGGCAAGATAGTTGAAAAAGATTTCTGTTTACTTTGTTTAAAAGGGCAAAGGCATTGGTGGTGGTGGTGGTGGTTGTTGTTGTTGTTTTCTTTTTTCTGTAGTGGAATGTGAAAAGTCTGATTTTGCTAAGAGGGTATTTCAGTCTTTTCCAGGCGTGCGCCATATGGTGGAGCTGCCATACATGTTGGTGTTATCTCTCAGTGCAGAGACAGAAACATAAATATATGATACTGTTTCAACAGTCGCTTCATTACCCCAATACTGTGGGTTTTTTTGTTTTTTGTTTTTTGTTTTAATTACTTTTGTTTTTGAGACTGAGTCTCGCTCTGTCACCTAGGCTGGAGTGCAGTTGCAAGATCTTGGCTCACTGCAACTCCGCCTCCTGGGTTCAAGTGATTCTCTTGCCTCAGCCTCTCGAGTAGCTGAGATTACAGACGCATGCCACCACCCCCAGCTAATTTTTGTATCTTTAGTAGAGACAGCGTTTTACCATGTTGGCCAGGCTGTCTCAAACTCTAGACCTTATGTGATCCACCTGCCTCGGCCTCCCAAATTGCTGGGATTACAGGCAAGAGCCATTGCGCCCAGCCGATTATCTCATACTTAACACAGCAGAAGTCATACAAAATTCAGAATTTCGGAACGAACACAGCAATAGCAACAGAGGAGTCTGGTGTCATATGCATGTCCTCAATTACTTAACAAACATTTATCTTTACATGCATAATGCCTTTGAGAAGAATTTCTCTTCTGAATTATACAAGCCAGTGGGCAATAAAGGCACAGTTCTGTTTGTTTCTGGGTTGATGTACATAATATCAGTTGTCATACTTTATCTTCTAGTACTAAGTGACTCATTATCACTATCATAGGGATGCTGATAGACTACTTATATACAAAAGTTCATATTGTTCTAAGACGAACTTTGAGAACTTTATTCAGAAATTTCATTCTAAATTAGTGTTTGGTTGTTAAAGACATAAATAAGCAGAGGCCCAATGGTGATTTGGGTTCTTCCACATCTACCTTAAAATAACTTTATCAATGCCCTTTCTTGGTGCTTATAACTCTTGACTTTCAATAAGTTCTATTTGTACTTATGTTACTGATGGAGGAGTTTTAATGCAAATAATTCACAGGAAAGGACACTTGTTCATCAAAGTAGAAGAAGGATGAGAAAATGGAATATAGAAGTAATAACTTTCACGGGGCAGTGAGGGTAGCGATGCAGTACCTCCCTGGTCATGGGGCACTGCCCTTAGGGGAAGCTGGGCTTTTCTGCCTGGGGCCAGGTACTGGTCAGTCTGACAACACTGGAGTCTCCAGTGGGAGAGTCACTTAATGGAAGACATTACCCCCTGCAGCCTTCATGGGTTTACTGAGTAACTTCTGCTGACAAGCTCTATTATATCCCATCACTAAGAATAAAAAGGGATATAACTGATGGTTTAGGACGGGGTTCCAGGAGTGTGTTAGGAGACTCTATATTTAGTAAGGTTTGCATCAGAAATAACTTTCATATGGGTAACTGAATAACAAAGTGGTCCGTGTTAGGATCCCTTCAGATTTCATTTTCCAAAGTGGCCATGTCAAGTTTCAGGAGAATGACTGACAGTGAAGGTCAGGACAAGGAGACTAGGAGGAAAATGTCAAGTTGATGACTGGTGGCACAGGAACACATGTGTCACAAAAGATGTGCCAGGACTGGGCTGGGAATGAGGAAGCACTAATACCCACTGGAGGGAATTTCTACTGCCAGAGACAGAAGCATAAACATATACATCTTCAGTGTCCCAGGTACACAACTCCAAGAGAGTAAGAGCACGGAGTTGGTAGTGACTCCTGAGCGAAGGGAGAGAACAGGAGCACGTGATTATTACTAGCACAGCTCTGAGAGCCTATACCCATGCCACTGGTAGTGAGATCAGGCTGGAATGTCAGCTTTTCTCTAGTGTTGGCCGAAATCCTTGTGTTGTTTCTCTAATCTGCAGGTCGTAACCAGGCAAAGCAAGCAGGGTGGCAAAGTGGTGCCAATCAGTCATTCCCCTCTTGCCAACTGTTAAGATACAACAGGATTCTTAGATAGCCATCGAATTCTGAGTGGTCTTTCAAGCTAATCAAATAACCGTCCCTATTAAACGACAAGTAGATACACACATATGCACTTATGATATAATGGGCCCTGTGCTCCAAATAAGGAAGGTGGGGGGAAAGGACAATTCAATCGTTTAACTCTTATTTTTGTCTCTTCAAATCTATCATTTCAGAGTTCCTCTCAGCTACCAGTAGTGGCCAGTGCCTAACACCTGTCTCCCTCATTTTCTTTTCTATAAACGCCTGTCTGATATCCGCTTTTGCACTGCTCTGAATAGCAGTTTGGTACTCTGAAGCCTGAATGGGTTTGTCAATTTTAGCTTTAAGTCTGTGGTTTGCATGTTAATTACCCTTTGCCTTATTAAATGTATCTTCTTAAATTAAAAAGAAAACCAATCATTTCTAATTACCTCTGTGCTGCTAGTTCCTCCTTAACTTTAGTTTATACTCTTCCGGGGGGACATCCCTTTGAAAGTCATTCAGAAAACGTTAAGTGTCATTGACACATTCCTTGCATGTGACTTGAGGTATTAACAGGCCGTTGCTTCAGCGTACACTGTCAAACAAAGATATTTTTACAAGTATTTCCTGGTGGAACCTGCCTCTCTTTTTTTTCCTTCTGTCTCTCTGTCTCTTGAAGAGTATGGCTTGTATTGGAAAGAACCTACAAAATGAAGTGTCATCTGCATATGTATTCGATGTAAGATTCACATCTTTCCTGGAGACTTCATTTTCACTATTTTCTTGATGAGTAAACAGAGATTTAGAAAAGTTTTTTATGTTTCTTTGTTCATTAATTCACCCAGTTATTCAGCAAGTCTTTAATAACAGTATGCGAAGCATTAAGATGTTGTTTGTAAATTGACTGATTTTGAAAAAACTACATATATTTGGCTTGGGTTACTGAAATCTATTTCAATATACCTTTAAGAAATACTGTGCTCCATGCACTGTTCTGGAAAATGCAGTTTAAAACGAGATACAATCCATATTCCCAGAGGAATTACAGTCTGGGTGTCTTGCTGGGGATGACAGGGCAAATCATATTAGTCCAGTCTCATGCTGCTAATAAAGACATACCCAAGACTGGGTACTTTATAAAAGAAACATATTTAATTGACTCACAGTTCCACATGGCTAGGGAGGCCTCACAATTACGGCAGAAGGCTAAGAAGGACCAAATGCACGTCTTACGTGGCAGCAGGTAAGAAAGCATTTACACGCGAACTGCCTTTTCCAAAACTATCAGATCTCGTGAGACTTACTCACTGTCACGAGAACAGCAGGGGAAAAAACCCACCCCCATGATTCAATCACCTCCCACTGGGTTCCTCTCATGACATGGGGGGGTTATGGGAGCTACATTTCAAGATGAGACTTTGGTGAGGACACAGCCAAACCGTATCAGCAGGGATGTTAGGATTGGTACCCAAAGCTCATCTCTTTTCTCTCCCACTGCTTCTCTTCACATGGACCCTTAGGCAACGTGGTGTGTTTGGCAGAGCACCAGACTTGCAACAGAGTCTCCCTGAAAATTCCCGACATCCCATCAAGGTCACTGATGCAGAATTTGGTTGCTGTACCTGTCATTTCTTGCAGAGACTGTAGTTAGGCAAATTAATAACATCTGCCTGGTGACACCTGGATACTTGTAATCTCACTGCCAGTCAAAGTCAACAGTGTAGGTCAGCTGGCTACGGTGAATTCACAGAATCCAAATGAGTGGCTGTGGTGGCAGCCAGCTCAGACCCATCCACCCTCCACTGATCAGTCCCAGCACCAATCTTGCCGTAGCCTCACAGTGACTGCCCACACCATGACCTTCCTAACAAAGTCGAGGAAGAGCATCAGCACCTTTGTGTGACCAGAGGTTCTTCCATTCATCAACCAAACAGTGTTGAACACTTAGGAATGATGGAGTGGCAAAAGGGCAGGGGCTGAATGCTGACTGATACTCTTCTCTTTCACTTCTGGCATATTCTTCTGTGTGTCAATCCCGAGTAAGCTCTCCCTGTGATCTACTTTCTATGTGCTTATTTGCTTTTCTAATATTCAGGCCAAGTGTGGTGGAGAGTTCTTAGAAGAAGATGGGAGATTGAGATTCTCTTTGAAGAGCAAATTTCACTCTCCCTGTGACCATTACAAGAAACTTAACTTCTCTGAGCCTCAAGTTCTTTAACTCCAGGGAAAGAAAGACAAACTCCTGCACTGTGTTCCCGTGTAGGGATAAGATCAGTGAACAGCTTTGTTAAGAATCATAGGAATGATATTCGAGAGTAACAAAAATAATAACATTTATTTCATTATAACTGTAAAAGACCTGTGGATAACTTCAGTATATTAGTACCTAAGGTTGTGCAGACGTGGGGGTTGGGGAAAAGAGAAAAAACAAATTTCTGAGAAGTAGTGCATATAATATTACTCAGAACTGTAAATGGAAAGGACCTGCACTGATTTTTGCAGTGTGTTCTTGCCATTAATCTCTCTGAGTCCCAGGGTTTTCCTAGTGAGGCGGAGACACTACGTTAATGAGCCACATGTTTGTAAGACGTACGGCAAATTCAGAAGGGTTAAATACATATGGAGAGGTGGGAACAGGGTGTCTCTTTTAGTGAGGAAGTGGGCTGAAAGCTTCCTTGATGATAAGTGCGACAAAGTGAACTAATACATGCAAAGAGCCTAGCAAGTGCCTGGCATGGAGGAGACCCTTGAAAACGGTAGCTGTGATGCAGGCACTATAATTATTTGGTTGCAGAAACTGGACTCCACTTATATATGGAGGTGATTATGGGAGCGAAGTAAAAGGGTCACTAGACTCTCATCAGAATCCCTATAATCTAGTCTCAACTTCTGATAATTTTTTTACTTACAACTTTGGATCACTTAACCTCTCCGAAATTAAGTTTTCTCACCTTTAAAATGAAGATAGAACAGCCTACCTCCTTCGCAAGAATGCTATGATCAAATGAACTGATGAATGTTTTTGCAGTCATTCGTGCCCTCACACTGTCAAGAAAAGTACTGATCTGGTTTCCATCCTCAGAGCTTAGGTCTGCCTGGTTTAGAATTTTATATGCACAGAATCGTGCTGTTTGCACTCTTTATGACTGGCTTATTTTGCTCAACTAATGTGTTGTTGCAGGAATCAGCACTTTGTTACTTTTTATTGTTGAGTAATATTCCAATCTATTAATATTCTGAATTAAATTTACTGTCTTGGTAGCCTCTAGAAGTGGAAAATTAGATTTTAAATTTTATGTTATTCTTCTTATGTGCAAAGAACTGAAGCCACAAATTTTTCTCTAAGGTCTGCTTTAACCGTGTCCCACAAGCTTTGATACAGTGTTTTTATCATCATGCAGTTCAAACTAATTTCTAATTTCCATTTTGATTTCTTCTTTGACCTATGGGTCAAAACATACTTAGAAGTATGTTGATTAACTTCCAAATATTTGAAGTTTTTCTAGGTAATTTATTATTGATTTCTAATTTAATTTAATTGTGGTTAAAAAACAAACAGTATGGTTTTAACTAAGACCTATTTTATGGTGCAGGGTATGGTCTCAGTGAATGTGCTGTGTGGACTTTAAAATAATGTATAATCTGCAGTCATTGAATGGAGTATTCTATGAATGTAAATTAGGTCAATTTTACTGATAATATTATTTGAATCTTTCATATCCTTTCTGATTTTTTGCCCATTTGTATAATTCCATTTTCTGTACTTTCCATCCTTTTTAGTTTTGTTCACATATATTTTCCTCTACGTGCCTTGCAAACATTACAAGATATTATTTTTTTAAAAAACTATGAACTGACTTTTAAAATGTTTAAGAAAGAAAGATAGTCTTTTATATTTAACCATGCATTTTTCATTTGATTTTTAAATGGTTGTGTAATACTTGTACATAGTTATGTTATGCATGTGATATTTTGATACATACACAGAATGTGCAATGATCAAGTCAGGGTATTTGGGATATCCATCAGCTCAAGCATTTATCATTTATTCGTATTAGGAATAATTCAAATCACCTTTTCTAGCTATTTTAAAATATATAATACATTGTTGTTGTTAACTATAGTCATTCTACTGTGGTATTAAACATTAGAACATATTTATTCTATCTAACTACATGTTTGTACCCATTAACCAATCTTTTTTCATCCCAACCTCACATATATCCTTCCTGGCTTCTGGTAACTATCATTCTACTCTACCTCCATGAGATCAACTTATATTTAGCTCTCACATGTGAGTGCAAACATGTGAAGTTTGTCTTTCTGTAGCTGGCTTATTTTACCTAACGTAATAACCTCCAGTTCCATCCATGTGGTTGCAAATGACAGGATTTCGTTCTTTTTTATGGCTGAATAATGCATAGACTACATTTCCTCTAACTATTCATCTATTGATGGACACGCATTGTTTCCCTATCTTTGCTGTTGTGAGTAGTGCTGTGATAAACATGGGGGTGCAGGTATCCTTTTGATATACTGATTTCCTTTCCTTTTGATCCATTTTCACTAGTGGGATTGAGAGCTCATCATTCTTTCCTGTGCACCACAAATTTCACCTGGCATCAATTTCTTCTACTTTCATATTAGCATTTCTTAGCAGCTATATAGCTAATAAATTATTTATTTTGTTCATGGAACTTTAATTTTTCCTTCATATTTGAAAGCTATTTTTTGGGGGGTGGGTGTAGAGGTGAGGGGAAAACTTCCTCTCTTGTATCTAAAAGTTCACTGAAAATTAACAAATGTAACAAATTAATGTAACAAATTTACAATAGCTGGATACTAGAAAGAAAAGGCATACCAGTGTATTTAACATGGGAGTTAAATACTAGCAGGATACTAGAAAGAAAAGGCATACCAGGGGAGTTGCTAGAGAATGATAACTCAGTAACTCAATGAGGTCCAGATGCTTCAATACCCTTCTTCACAGGGGAAAGGGAGATGGGAGAAATGTGGTCATTCTGAAGAGCAGGGAAGATGGATGGACCCAATACTCAGACTATTTTTAATAAATAATTCTTTTTAGGCATTGAATAGGATTAGAGATAAAGATCATCTGGGTTCTAGGTGTGCTGTTTAATTTTTAGAAATTTTTTTCTCTGTAATAAGAGTTGTAATCTTCCCTAAATAATTAAATTTCAGGGAGGAGATTGAAGATAATTGTGCTTCTCTTTGGTGGGTTCAGTTTCCAAGTAGATAAAAGAACTTCAGAGAATAGCCTGTGCTTTGGAACAGACAAAGTATTGAGAGATGGAGTGAGGAGGGGAAGGTCAGAGAGAATTGAGGCTACTTCTTTAGTTGTATGTCAAAGTGCCATGTTTTGGGGTATCATTTTCTGAGTTCCAGCATTGGATGTACAATGCTAGGTTGATAGTGTTTTACTTTCAGCATTTTGGGATTTCCGTGGTTTTTGTTTGTTTGTTTGTTTGTTTGTTTTCTGATGAGTAGTTTGTTGTCATTCTCGTTGTTCACATGTTAAATTCAACAACTGAGATGGCTTTGGATAGGACCACGTCTTTAATACATCTAACAGAAAGGTCTTTTCTTGCTATTCATCCAGCACATAACTTTTGGCGTTGATAAGTGATTGACTGCCTTTGATCCACCGGTGAGCTTGGGGAGGGGCTGACTGTAGCTTTGTTTAGATTCAATCTGCCTCTACTGTTAAATGCTTTCTAGGTGACTTTAAGCTACCGGCACCAGGAAGTCCCTGGGACCATGCATTGCAAACTTTGAGATCTCAGAACTGTGAGACTTTGGATCTGCTTGACCATGAGCCTCTAAGACTATGAAACCGCAAATGTTGTGGCTCTGGGATAGTTGGACTTTGAGGCTGTGAGACTGCAATACTAAGGCTGCCTCTTCTGAGAATGAGAGTCCGGGATTCCTTCTCGTTGGCGCACACCATACATTAGTCACGGGATTAACTCCTATAAAGCATTGCTAGGTCATAAAACAAATATTTTTATCTGGAGTATGCGATCAAATTTTAAACGTTGTTTTAAGATGTGTGTGTGCGTGTGTGATACTCAATCTACTAATTATGCCGAACTCAGAAGGGGCAGCCAGTCATTTGAAGGTGGATAAGTTTCTATTGCACGTTTGGATTCGATAAATAATGCTATAGGCCCACAGACTCACCTGCCTGGGGAGGTGGAATGTAATGAACACAATCAGTAGGGAATTGAGAGTGCTGAATAGAAGGTTCCACAGTTAGGCTGTAGAAAAACATGACACACTTTTACTCTATCCAAAACAGTAAGAAACCACCAGATCCCATCTCTCTTCCTTCCCCAATACATATCAAAGCGGTATGGACACAAGGACATTTTAAAAGAACTAAACTCCACAGGGAGGTGTCCTTTCCAGGTGAGCAGGGATGGAGGACAGCTTCATACCTGTGCCACATGCTAATGCTGAAAGCAGGGGATGTGGAAGAGCAATTCTGTCAAATAAAGCCATTCTCCATTTGGATGAAGAGAAAATGTTCAAAGCTTTGACAAACCTGGGAGCTGAAATGTTGAATTTAATTCTCAAGAAATTCCTCGCCACTAAGTCATTCTTTTACATGGGAGTTTTGCTGCAGAAGTGGCTGAAAAACAGAAAGGGAGACTCTTCCTTCTTTATAAGACACTTTGTGATACATAATAGTAATTACATCAATTGCCTAATTTCAGAGCTATTAGCTAGTGGGTGTTTTTTGTGTAGTAGAAATGTCAAAGATTATGCAAGATAACCTAAATCCACGGGTGCTATGAAAATACAATCAAGGTTGCCGGGTGCGGTGGCTCAAGCCTGTAATCCCAGCACTTTGGGAGGCCGAGACGGGCGGATCACGAGGTCAGGAGATCGAGACCATCCTGGCTAACACGGTGAAACCCCGTCTCTACTAAAAAATACAAAAAAACTAGCCGGGCGAGGTGGCAGCGCCTGTAGTCCCAGCTACTCGGGAGGCTGAGGCAGGAGAATGGCGTGAACCCGGGAGGCGGAGCTTGCAGTGAGCTGAGATCCGGCCACTGCACTCCAGCTCGGGTGACAGAGCAAGACTCCATCTCAAAAAAAAAAAAAAAAAAAAAAAGAAAGAAAGAAAATACAATCAAGGTTAAGGTTAAGGTCTTTGAAAATGGATTTCATTAAATAGGCAAAATTATCTTACTTGATTTTCACTTTGGCCATTTGCGAAAGCAATGGATTTTCTTTTTATTGGTTGACATTGATTGCACACAGCAAGTAGGTTTTATATATGAATATTAGAAGCTGAAAAGAAGAAAGTAGATGATTCATAACGAAGCAGGCACATCGGTATGCTAGCTGACATCCCGTCTTAAAGATGAGGTGTGATTGGGATGTTGAAAAAGTTCTGGGGAAGGATGGTGGTGGTGGTTGTGTAACAACATGAATATGCTTAATGCCCTGAATTATTTACTTTAAATTGGTTATAATGATAAATTTTTTGTTACCTATATTTACTCCACTTAAAAAATATATTAGGTGTGAGCCTTTGGATTTCATCTGCAGCAAAAAAAGTTCCCCAATAATTGTCCATCCAAATAAAGGCTTTGAAGTACAGTGTTAGTAGACCAAATAGCTTTTGTGCTGTGTGTATTTTTGCTTAAACTTCACAAGGAAATGTGAAAATGAAGAAGATATAAATCTGAGTTGTGTTATCTCCCTCCTGTAACAACAATTAAATTGTTGAAGAGTAGGAGGCTGTAGAAATTTCAAACTAATTACTAGCCAATTGGGTGACTTGGAGATTTTTTTCCTTCCCCTTTTCTCTTTCTAGGCTTCTTTTTTAAAAAAAAAAATCTGTAAAATGGTGATAATGATAATGGAAAGTGCTTAGCATAGCGACTGGCCTCAATTAATGGTGACAATTACTTCAATAAAATCCTTCCCTTCTAAAAGCAGATTGTCAGTTATCTTCCATTCTTCAGTGATTATGAACATTAGGAACATGGGAATTTCATTGTATTGTTAATTTTGTAAAGCTTTTGGGTGTCATGCCTCAGGACTTACTAGAATTGCTTTATTCATAAAATTTTTTAAAGGGATTTTTTTTTTTTTTTTTGAGATTCTCACTGTATTGCCCAGGCTGGAGGGCAGTGATATGATCTCGCTCACTGCAACCTCCGCCTCCTGGGTTCAGGTGATTCTCCTGTCTCAGCCTCTCGAGTAGCTGGGACTACAGGCATGCGCCACCATGCCTGGCTAATTTTTTGTATTTTTAGTAGAGACAGGGTTTCACCGTGCTGGCCAGGCTGATCTCAAACTCCTGACCTGATGATCCGCCTGCCTCAGCCTCCTAAAGTGCTGGGATTATAGGCATGAGCCACCGTACCCGGCCTAAAAGGGATTTCATAAAGAATAATGTGAAGTATTTCTGAAAACAAAAACAAACAAACAAAAAAACATGATGCAGGATTTTCACCCAACCCATATTTCGTTTGAAATATGTGAGAAATTAGGTATGTTCTCAGTATGAGTTTGTGAAGTAACAAATATAGTTTTCCACTGAAATTCGGTGATAACACAGACCTCACTGGCTCTCGTTTCTTCTCTGCAGACCTTTGCAGGAAACATGAATGCTGACAGCGTGGTGCACCACAAGCTACTGCACTCAGTGAGGGCCCGATTTGTTCGCTTTGTGCCCCTGGAATGGAATCCCAGTGGGAAAATTGGCATGAGAGTCGAGGTCTACGGATGTTCCTATAGTAAGTACTTACATGTACCCTTTACCATTGCTGAGTGTGAGTGGCATTGCCTACGTAATATCAGTTTATCTACATTGAGACTGACAATCATCTTATTTTAAAGTTGTTTCTAGACTTTCATATGCATATTTTAAAATGTTCGATTTAACCCCAAAGTAGAAAAAACATTCTACTTAGGGCTGAAGGGACTTAGTTGTGATAGTGTAATAAAGGCTCAATGAAACATTCAAAATTAAGAACTCTTGGGGAATCAAGCAACCATTTGTCCTTTGTAGTTAAACAAAATTAAGTTTAGTCCTTGCCCAAAAGTGGCATAAGGTATTATAAAGTTTTCTCTGCCCTGCTTTCGCAGAGCTATGAAAGAAAAGCATTCACTTTCTTGACTTGTTCTAGAAGAAGAAGAGAAAGAACAATAAATGTAATTCACAAAATGCTTTCTCCTTGAAATGATCTCCTTCATCCATTCATCTGTGAATTGTTTGTACTAAATTTGAAATTAGAGCTCTATCTTGGACACGAAGCAGATTATAAACATGGGTAGAACTAGTGATCACTTTAGAATAAGGTTAAAGTTATTCAGGGAAGGTTCCTATCCCTATGATTCTTTCCCGCAGGCTTTATACTGAAACCTAAAATCGCATAATAATAAATTTTATTTTTCTGCCACAAGCAGTGACATATTCTGCTTGTATGCTAAAATCCAATGACACCTAATGCATAAACACATTTGATCACTAACACTTTCATCCAAACTAGTTCAGTAGATTCCTGTTTTGGGCTGTAGGAGTGCCTAATGAGTGACATGTTTGTACTGTTTTCCATAGTGAGATCAACTGAATGCCTGTATCAGAATCAACAGGAGTGTTGCCTAGAAAATGCATTTCCTTCGCCCCATCCCATACATACTGGATTTTAATTTCTGAAAACGGAGACCCAAAAAGCTGAATGGTTAAAAATTCTCCAAGTAAACTATGGACATAGAGTGTTTGCTAGAAATAAAGCCCTGCACACAGGGAATTTACTGGTAAAAATGACTGTATTTATCTTGAACAAACACTTTCAGAAAGAATGTAGTTTAGAACAGATGCATCAACAAACCAGTAGGCCCAGGAGGAACTGCCTTCCACTTCAAACTTTGTATGATAAAGCACAGAACACCTACAAGGGTATATGTGTCCTATCCTGGGATCTCTGGGGCATCAAGATTCTCTTGTTACCTCCTCTTTGATAACAATTTGTCACTGCTGGGAGGTTATTTTTAAATATAGTGTCAAGCTTTTATGCTACAATTAAAAGTTTGTGAATATCATTATACCAGCCATCTATTTTGATCTAAGAATCTTATTACTCTTTAACATGTCCTTATCCTTTTGGTTTTTCTCAGTCCATTCAGTTGTACTTCTTTTTCATGCTCATTGTTCACCCACACTGTCTGCTTGCACAGAAAGAGTCACAGCATCGAGTTAAATCACAGGCTGCAGGCTTGAAAGATGTCTTTGAGCAGCATGTTTAGCATCTTCTGGTGATGGACCCCTTTGAGAATCTGACAAGGAACACTCTACTCAGAAAAATAATAACAATAACGTGTACCTTTTCTACGGTATAAGAAGGTTCAGAGGTCTGCTAAAGCCCAGTTCTAAGCCAAGGGAAGAATTCTCGACTTTGTGATAACAGAGTCTACCTCTCTCCATGTAGGCTCCAGGTCTAGTGCGTCCTACGATGGGATAAACTGCCTTCAGGTCAACCTCACCAGTAATGGGAAGTTAACAACCTTGGAGAGTCATTGAACGCAGAATGTGTTTCTCTATGATGTGCCTCAAGCAGGAACCCTATAATCTTCAATCAGTAGTGCTGATGCTTTGGTACTTTTTTTTATTTGGGGGAAATAATTTTTAAAAAAGAATACGTTTATCAGTTTGTATCTAAAGCTAATGGGTTAGCATACCTTCTGAAGCCAATTCTCCTTTCAGCATTATCATATTTTTTATTTGACTGAATTGTTTCGTTTCTTCCTTCCTTTCTTTCTCTTTCCTTCCTTTCTTTTTCTCCTTCCTTCCTTTCTTTTTCTCCTTCCTTCCTTCCTTTCTTCCTTCCTTTCTTTCTCTCTTTTTCTTTCTTTTATTCTTTATTTCTCTTTCTTTCTCTTTCTTTCTTTCTTTCTTTTCTTTCTTTCTTTGTCTCTCTCTCTCTCTCTCTCTTTCTTTCTTTCTTTTTCTTTCTCTTTCTTTCATGGAGCCTCACTCTGTTGCCCAGGCTGGAGTGCAGTGGCATGATCCAGCTCACTGCAACCTCCACCTCCCGAGTTCAAGTGATTCTCCTGCCTCAGCCTCCTAAGTAGCTGGGATTACAGGTGTGCATCACCATGTCTGGCTAATTTTTGTATCTTTAGGAGAGACGGAGTTTCACCACGTTGGCCAAGCTGGTCTCGAACTCCTGACCTCGTGATACACCCAGCTTGGCCTCCCAAAGTGCTGGGATTACAGGGGTGAGCCACCGCACCCAAGTCTGACTTGATTGTTTCTATAAACATAAAATCTTATTGTAAGCACCACCAAACAAAACAACAAAACCCATGACCCTCTTTAGCAACTACCTCTCCTTTTCCTCCTCTCTCCTCTCAACTTCTCTTTAGTTGCTCTCCCCACCTGCTCACCTCCCTTCACACTGCAACTGATTCCAATCAATATTGAGACATTTGGTGGGCAGTTTAACATGTCGACTTGGCCTAGTTATAGTCCCCTGTTATCCAACCAAACACTAACATAGTTACTGCTGTGATATACTTGGTGTCTACAATCATTTGACTTTAAGTAAAGGAGATTATCCTAGGTAATCTGAATGGACCTAATTCAGTCAGTTGAAATGCTTCAAGAGCAGAACAGAAATTTCCCTGAGAGAGATGAAAATTCACCTGTAGACTGCAGTTTCACATCCTGCCTGAGAGTTTCCAGCTTCCCATTCTTGATGGCCCGCCATATGTATTTCAGGCGCGTTTAACCAGACCCACAGTTGTATAAGCTAATTCCTTGCAATTAGTCTCTTAATATACATAAGTATCCTACTGGTTCTGTTTCTCTAGGGAAACTCTAAATAATACAGAATACTCTAGAGAAACTATTCTTCTGAAGACCACCAGTGATTTCCAAGAAGCCCAATTCAGTGGACACTTAATGTTTCTGTATTCACTCAAGCTCTCAGCAGTATTTGATTCAAAAAGCTATGTCCATATTTTTAAAACCTCGCTTTTCCTCCTGTCTCACTTGCTAATTGGCTATCTCAGTTCTTCTACTACTTTTCCATCTACACTCCATGCTTTGCTGAATTGATAGAGTTTTGTAAATTCAAACACGTCTATATGCTGGTCACCCCACATCTGTATCTCATGACTTGACCTCAGAGATGATGTGCGCAGCAGCCTACTTGATATTTCCACTTAAAGTATAGTAGATATATCAAATAGAATATAGCAGAATGGAACCCTTGATTAGTGGTGCCCTCAGCAACCTGCTCTTCCATAACACTCCTCACCATCTCAGTAAACGGCAGCACTCTCCATCAACTTGCCTATGCAAAACTCTGGGAAGGAGCCTTGGTTCTTCCTTCTCTATTACTTCAAGTCTTATGCAACTTACCTACAGCTAACAGTAACTCTATCAGTTACTTCCTACGAAATGCATCCTAAATCCATGTACTTCTCCCACCTTTGTGAGTAGAAGCCTCTGTCGGTTCTTACCTGGAGTTGTTAAGTAACCTTCTGTCTGGAGTTCCTGTTTCCACACCACAATCTCCCCAAAACCATTTTTAACACAGTCAACAAAATGTTCTTTATAAAGAAGG